>NW_027041346.1:0-80697 GCF_037179485.1 Ochlerotatus camptorhynchus
TCTTTGTCGACTATACTGGGGTGCAAGTCAAAAAATATGTGTGGTGAAGGAGTGTTAGGTTTTGAACGCTTGTAACTTTGTCATTTATAGATGAAATTAAAATCCAAATACGCCAATCGATAGGATATTACATTACAAACCTGTTGAAATAAATATTTTTCCAATTTTTCTGTAATTAAACTTTTGAAAATGTACAAATTTTGATAGAGCTGGAATTAGGGCGTAACAGCTTTTGTAAACAATGACTTCTCTCGATGATTTCTCGAAACTCAAGGCACGCCCACGCAAACCAACATAACCAACGGGAAGTGGAAGTCTTCCCCTACCCGATGGTGACGCTGATTTGAGTGAGCGAGTCTTGGCTTTCTAGAAATCATCAAGAGAAGTCATTGTTTACAAAAGCTGTTACGCCCTAATTCCAGCTCTATCTAGAAATGATAATTTTATCACTGATTTCATGAAATAAGCCTTTTTCCCAAACTCAGTCATCATAAACGAATACCACTTGGTTGCACATCATTCTGCTTGAACCTGAAAAGATATAAATCAGCGCTGCTCTCATGCCACTGCTCATTAACGCTTCGGACGGCGTGGCGCTTGGTCCTGCAGCAAGCAGGACCAAATCAGCGGCTTAAGGTGGATCACGGCGTGACCACTATGAGTAAAAGCAATAATGTAAACCCCCTCCGCCCTTCACAACAATCTCTCGCCCCCCCCTCAACAACCTCTCCTACCCCCACCACTATCAAACCTCTCCTACCCCTCTCCCCACCATCAAACCCCTCCTACCCCCCCTCAAATACCTCTCCTAACCCCCCCCCCCCTCAAATACCTCTCCTACCGCCCCCCCTCAAATACCACTCCTAAAACCCCCCTCAACAATAACCCAAAAGCGAGACAGACTGACGATCCCTTTTTTCCTGGAAATAAATTTTAAACAAACCACAATCATTATTAAAACCAAGTTTTACCAAATTTGAACAAAAAATTGCTTTGAAGACATGTTTGATGACATTCAGTTGGTGAATTACACACAACTGACGGTAAAACATATCTGGTGCCTCTATATATGCAATTATATTAACATCCAAAGTCCATCCTATTTTACATATTCTGCACAAAAGAAACTTTCTGCTCCGCCCCATTCAAAAAAAACTGCGGGAAATCCTATCAGGTTCTGAACCTGAAAAGATATAAAACAGCGCTGTTGTCATGCTTTTGCTCATTGTCGCTTCGGACGGCGTGGCGCTTGGTCCTGCAGTATGCTGGACCAAATCAGCGGCTTAAGGTGGATCACGGCGTGAGGAAAAGCAATAATGTAAACCCCCTCCGCCCTTCACAACAAACTCTCGCCCCCCCCCTCAACAAACTCTCGCCCCTTTTAACAACTTCTCCTTTCCCCCCCCCCCCCCACCATCAAACCTCTCCTACCCTTCTCTTCACCATCAAACCCTTCCTACCCCCCCCCCCTCAAATACCTCTCCTAAACCCCCCTCAAATACCACTCCTAACCCCCCCCCCCTCAAATACCACTCCTAACCCCCCCCCTCAAATACCTCTCCTAACCACCCCCCCCCCCCCCAACAAAAAATAACTCGAAAGCGAGACAGACTTTGACGATCCCTTTTTTCCGGGAAATAAATTTTAAACATACCACAATCATTAGTAAAACTAAGTTTTACCAAATTCGAACAAAAAATTGCTTTGAAGACATGTTTGATGACATTGAGTTGGTGAATTACACACAACTGACGGTAAAACATATCTGGTGCCTCTATATATGCAATTATATTAACATCCAAAATCCATCCTATTTTACATATTCTGCACAAAAGAAACTTTCTGCTCCGCCCCATTCATAAAAAACTGCGGGAAATTCTATCAGGTTCTGAACCGGAAAAGATATAAAAGAGCGCTGCTGTCATGCTTTTGCTCATTTTCGCTTCGGACGGCGTGGCACTTGGTCCTGCAGTAAGCAGACACTAGCGGCTCTAGTGATGCGAAAGGTAACTAGTACACTGTAAATTGAGCGTAACAAGGCTATCAAAAACAACTCACTGTTGAGCAAAATTTAACACACGGTAAGAAAAAAATAGTCCAAATTAAGTTTATATCTCAAGCGCCGCCGGGATTTTCTGAGGTACAAAATCTCTGATCACGAAGGGTGGGTGTCAAAGCTGCTTCTCAGGCGTCGGTAGCATTGGTATTCAGTACGGAAAACAAATCAAGGAAAAAAAGTTTATTTCACCCAACTAGGCACTATGTGGGAAGCCAAAAGTAAGTAAAGTCCCACGCACTCAATTAATCATGTTTTGTTGTTTTTGACATCATCCACATCCAGAGGTCCAGTCACTTTCGAATATATGGGAATGGTAGGAAACCATTTTTTTTTTTTTGGAAATGCATGAACATTTTCAGTTTTTATTCATTATCGTCTTTATGAGCAGTTTGGCAGTTGTCACAAATGACATCAAGATGCCTAGCCGGAGTCAATTTTGTTCTGAATAGTTTTCAATCCGACAAGTAGGCTTACTCAGATTGGGCTTTTCTACTTTTCGCGCTGCCGTTCCGCTTCCGCTGTAATTGTGTAATAAATAATAAAGCGGAATGAAACGATGCAAAATGGAAAGCAGAATCAAAACAAAACCGCAAATAAGGCTACCAGAAACTCATATTTTTAATGGTCATAGGGTTACAAGAAGTTTAAAATAAAAATAAACCCCGTTAATATGCACGAAGTGTCATTCAGATTAGCGGGGGTCCACAGTATTGTAGGATATTTGGACACCGCAAAAATCTCCCTTTTATACCTGCACCATTCTAAACATGTGATTATAACCATTTCCCCAGAATTTGGGTACATTTTACTCATCGTAATAAAACTGGTTTACTCAGATTCTGCCAACTCCTTACTGCACATAAGAATGGGTACACGGTGTTTCGCGAAAACCCATTAATGGGTATAAAAATACCCATTTCCGCTAAAAGTGCCCCTCCTCATTTAATGGGTAAACTATGGTTTACTCATAAATGGGTAAATGGGTGGTCTGTCAATAAATGGGTGTTTTTTCACCCATTTTCTTATATTGTGTTTACCGTAAAATGGGTGAAAAAATACCCATTTTTACAAATGGAGGATGCAAGCGCTCGTTGATGTAAAAATGATTTTAAAACATTGAAAATAAATGCAGGTGTTCCGCTCAAATTTTTCACGAAACATTATAATAAATTCACGAAACATTATAACAAATTATCCATTGTATTGACTTATCCGTAAGCCTCTCCAACGTTTTGGATTCTAACATTTTCCGGAGATCGTTGCTGCGGACAGTAACTGTTTGCATCGAGGTTTGCATTCCCAATGAGCCGGTGACGGAAATGAGACGATAAAATTTCGAAGTGTTTTTTCACCCATTAATGGGTAAAAAATATACCCATTATTCAACCGTGAACTGATTCTTCAAATGGGTATTTTTTCACCCATTTTATGATTTCAAAATTCCCCCATTTTTTGACAGCTGCATACATGGTTTGAAAATGGGTATTTTTTTACCCATTAATGGGTTTTCACGAAACAC
Source organism: Ochlerotatus camptorhynchus (assembly GCF_037179485.1). NCBI lineage: Eukaryota > Metazoa > Arthropoda > Insecta > Diptera > Culicidae > Ochlerotatus > Ochlerotatus camptorhynchus. The sequence continues at coordinate 3,579 of NW_027041346.1, forward strand.
CGTGTACCGTCTACCCAGTCTCAGGGTACACAGAAAATGAAACTTACCCAAAGCTTGAGTTTAAGCAATTCAAATTTAAGTAAAACCGCAGTAAACTCAGCACGGAAAACACGATCGACGGAAAACAAATCAAGAAAAAAAATCTCTGTTAAATCTCTATAGTATTAAGTACTTACGACCACTATAAATTTCCAACGATTGCACATAAACACTCTCCATAGTCCAGTCCACAACACTCAACTTTATCGTTTTTGTTTTGAGCTATGATGGATTTGACGTATGATAGAGAAAGCTAGTAAGTAGAGAAACATGTAAAAAAACCTATTTACCAAATGTAAACAATGACTTTGAACTATTTTGGCTTGTATGCTTTTGCTCATGTTGCTGTATGGAGAACAAGGTACCCAACACGCTAACTTGAAAGTACCCATTTATAAGTAAAAAGGTCAATTTTGAAGAAAAGTGACTAAACTAGTATTAGTAGTTTTTTACCCATTAATGGGTAACAGATACTCATTAATGGGTAAACATTGCTAATTGAATGGTAATTGACTTATCTTTAAAATTTATATTTTTTACCCAATAATGGGTACTTAAAGTAAGTTAAAAATTGAGTTCACTTTCACTCATCATGTGGCTTCCATGAGGCTAGGTAAAATTAAATAAATTATGAAAACTAAATTTTGAGAAATCCTCATCATCAATCCATTGAGTGAAAATTACCTAACTATCAATTAAATGCAATTGGCGTTGACAGCGACTCTGTAGCTCTTTACTCCTATGTTAAAATCCATAAGTAAACTTCAGACTGTGCGTGAAACATGGCGTACTTCGTACTATCAACCGGTGGAAACTAACGATTTTAAATTGCTTCACTACTTGTATAGCCTATTGGTCCCAAGCAAATCGATTAAAGTATCCTATTCTAGTCGAAATTCTAGTACTACACTATGTTTGTTTTGATTCTGTATGGAAGTTCGACAGATAAAATGAGGGGTTCGTGGATTTTCCTATGTTTCGAGGGGTGCATCGATTAGCTTGGGACCAAAGATAGTACCAGAACTGAGGCAAAAAGTTGAGCACATTTTTTCGGGACCTTCTGGTCTTAGAGTTGGTACTATCACAAACGAAGTGACAGACGGAGCGGCTCGAAAACTTTGGTGACTAACCTGCTATTGCAATTTTTCAGTGTACCACATGGCAACACCACTACTACTGGATTGTACCACATGGCAACACTACTACTAGATTGAACTAGCATTTTAACCGAATGTACTAGAATGTTTTGGTTCTATCTCTTTCACTCTATTCAAAACTGAAATGCATAAAAAAATGACAAAATGATACGCACTCTTTGCACACTGTCAAAGAATCATTGTACACAAAATCAACTTTGTTCAAATCAAAACAAAAAAACTAACCCATCTGGTGGATGATGGCACAAGCTTCCAAGAAAATTCTATTACAGTGAACCACATTATTTTAATGGATTTCTTCGCCAGTAAGTCGTCTGTCACTTCGTTTGTGGTACTATCCTTTCACTTCACTGAAAAATCCCATAAGAAACTGTCAATCATTTCTAGCAGAGACAATTTTTCGAAGGTGCCGTCAACGCAAAAAATTGGCGTTGACGGCACCGTCGAAAAATTTGCTCTTCCAGCAAATATAGACAGTTTCTTATGGGAATTTTCGGTGGAGTGAAAGGATAGTACAAAGTCCACCATGTTTCACGCACAGTCTGACGTTTGCTTATGGATTTTCTCATAGGAGTAAAGAGCTACAGAGTCGCCGTCAACGCCAATGGAGCACGAACGAAGGCGATGAAGCACGTAGGTTGCTATGATTTTCATCCAAAAATAAGTTAAAATTTCCCAATGGTGAAAACATGACGGTTGAGTACTTATAACTTAAAATCGAATTCATTTTTATTTTTTTGGTTTTTGAGCTTTTGTTAAACTCAAGTGTTTTTGAGTGTTTTTTTCTTACCGTGTTTGTTAATCTATTACCCAAAATTGGGTTAACGATTATTAACGTGTTGAAAGTTTTCCTCCTGCCAGTTGCCAATGTGGTATGTAGAGGGATGGCAGATATAATCTGCATTTTCTTTTATGTGTTTGGATTACCTCTAAGCTTATTGTACATTCAAACTATAGCAGATATAACGTTATTTAGGCACTTTTGATAACGCTATTACGTTATTAATATCAACTATAGTCTGAACGTAGTACAATGTCATGACGTCAGGGTAGGCGTGTAACATGCATGAGAAAGCTAATACTGTTTGCCACACCTTTTATTTGACTAAACGTATGAATTGATTACACGCTTAAATAATAAGGCCACGAATGTTTTTAGTCACCTTTCTCACCGGGAGAGGGTATTACCATAGAGGTAACTCTAATACCCCGTTCACATTACAGCGTATATCACGTGATATACGGTGGCTTGCAATGAGCACTCATACATCTAGTTTTCACTGGAAATCTTATGTATGAGTGCTCATTGCAAGACTGCCTATATTACGTGATATACGCTGTAATGTAAACGAGGTATAAGCACAAACGAAGTTACAGACGACTTTCTCCGAAGAAATGAATTAAAATAATGTGGTTCTCTGTAATAGAATTTTAGTCCACCTTCCGCCCCTCACCGCCAGGGTCGCTAGTATTTTTGTTTTGAATTAATTCAAGTTGGTTTTGTGTGCAATGATCTGGCAACTCGTGTCCTTGCTCGTGTTGACGGGGTGCTGTTTTCTCACTCATCGAAGGAAATTTTGATTAGAGTGAGAAAGTAAGGAACAGTCAGCGCGGGAGCCGTGTGCGTTACTATAGGTGCGGCAGAAGGAATGTAGTCGACTCTGTCGTTCTCACGGTGTTCTTACGCATGATCCAACGTTTCGTCACACTAGATTATGCATAAGAACGTCGTGATAATGCAAGTGCTGGCTTGTTTCCTTCTGCCTCACCAATCACATTGATCACAGCACATACGATTCTCCGTCGGTTCGTGGTGCATTGTGCATTCTTTGTGCCATACCACCAGTCCAAACACTAGAAGTTTTGGAAGGTTCTCCCTCAGTACCTGTAAGCAGTGTGATACCAGCTGACATTCGCATGGGTAGAGAAATCCGGAACATTTTCTCGCTTTTGAGCATCAACGTCAACCCGGTCTCGAATCGCATTTCCGCTTGAGGTGGCACCGTTGGCAGTAATCTATTGCGCCGTGGGAAAGACCTGCTTAGTGCACTAGTGCTGGAAAATTCTGCAAGTTCGTCATTAAAATTAAATCTACTTTTCTTCGCTGTAACGTACTCCGGATCAGACTCGCTGGTGGAACGTTTTCGTGGGACGGTTTTCGACCCAAAAAGCTTCAGTTTGAACTGCTTTCCAAAAGATTTCTGGGCAGGCGTCTTGGGACGCACGATCTCCACCGAGGCATCCGTTAGCGTGTTCGTGTCGGAGCGGATGACCTGTTTGATCGGCTGCAATTCTACCATCGATTTTCGGCCCTGCTTTTTGTTTAACTTCACACGATAGTTGAAATCGAACACGGTCGACGATCCGGCGGAGGATGCTTCGTCTTCATTCTCCGAAGAAGTCAACGATTTGATCTTTTCCGAGCTGAGCTTCTCGAGCCTTACGACCGGTTTGACTCGAAGTAATTTTTCGACGGAAGTTCTTCGTGGCAGTGGAATCTTCTTGACCAGTTCCTCCAGACTGATTTCTTCGCTTCGAAGAAACGAACGAGGAAGAACTAGATGAAGACGTGGACAGCCGTCATTTCGACGTTGGTTTCTTTCGTGTAGAAACCAGATCGGAATCGCTGTCGTCACTGCCTATTGCGGTTCGTCTTTTCTGAGATTTGCGTTTTCCCCCATCTTGCTGCTTCCCCCATCTTGCTGCTTCCACTCTTCGGGAAGCCTCGGCTAGCTTCAAAACCGCTTCCGGCGTCTTTCGGACAATCGGACGACAAAAGGTGAAAACATAGTTCTTCGAGGGAACCTCCATGCACTGATCTTGGCGACAAGTCGAACCGCACGTTGCACAAAGGATCAGATCCCAACGCTTGCAATCGTCGTAATCTCGCCCATACCGACAGCGACACTCTTCAGTGTCACACTCCGAAGGACGTTCCAACTGATCATTGAATACATTCGGTTCCAGCTCCCACGAGGCATCCCTCGAACAATTAAAATAAAATATTCAGTATTCAAATACCGATTCACCCACCTCCGCCGCTTCGCTTAATTTTCCGGAATATAAATGCCACGCTGATGGATCTGCAGACTAAAGTCGTCCTTGTTGCACAAAGGGCAATTGAAAAAGTACCTCGCCGATTGGGCAAACTGTGCCACGTAGCTCCGATGGAACCAGCCATTCTGACAGCACGGGGCACGAATCGATTCCAGCTTCCTGTACGGTCCCATATCATCGTAGCAAATCCCACAGGCTTCGGTCTCGGAGTGTTTCACCTTATCCACCAGCGCTACGTGCTTATCGCACCACGACTGGAACGTTTCCACGTAATGCGACAGGCACTCATTCTGCATCCCACAAAGCGTATGCAGGTATAATGACTAGTTTTGCCACGTCTAGTAGCCCGGTCCAGAATAGAGCATCGCACCATCGTACCGCAATCATGCTCAAACGCGTGACATACAGCATCTTTATCCGAAATAAATAATAAATTGAACAAAATTGGTTTCATCCGATCCTCCTTCATTCTCACCATCTCACCTTCAGCACGTCGATCGATTCGATGGATTTCGGCATGATTTTGGAGTAAATTTTCCTTCTTCAGATCGCCCTCGTCGAGAGCTTTCAGTTCCTCTACGGAGGAGCAAATGCATACCGAGTATGGCAACCCGAAAAAAAATAATTATAATAAAATAACGAAATTACAATGATTTTTACGGTTGAATTTCGGGCACATTATAAATTTATTGTTAAATTATTGGACGGGTGAAAAAATAAATTTCGTTTTAAAAGATACAATTCTCAATGAAAATTAATTTGATGAGATCAAATTTGTTCGAGAAAAATCAGTTTTTTTATTGTTAAGATGCTTAACAACCCCCCTTTTTTACTGTACATTTCTCATATACCATGATTTTCGTTTTGATTTTATGATAATCAACAAAAATCTCCATTCAAAATCATTGTATTTTTATTGGATTTTTTACGGGCGGGTCCTGTTTGGCGTCCAACAACGATATCTTCTCGGTCGCGAATGACCATGGCTTTGGTTAGGAGCACCGACTGATGAAATCTTTAGCAACAATTGCCGCCAAAAAGCGCGAGTCATTGACAGCTCAACATCGTTTATTTGTAAGCAAATGTTAACCCGATGTGTTTACTCCTAATCATTTTGGCCTAAGGTCTTTCATTATACAAAAGAAGTGCAGATAACAATGAACACAACATAGTGACATGCAGTTTGACAACAGGCTCTCCCTTTCAATTTTCGTTAGAGAAAAAGAGATAACAGGCGGTGCCCCAATAGCATCAACTACTTTAAGCTAGTACATATGAGTAGATAGTGTTGCCGTGAGGTACACTCGAAAATTTCAAATGTAAGTGCGTCAAACCAAATTTCGAGCCGCTCCGTCTGTCACTTCGTTTGTGGTATAAGACTAGAAGCTCCCGAAATAACGTTCTCTACTTTTTGGCTCAGCTCTGGTACTCTCTTCGGTCCCAAGCTAATCGATTCACCCCTCGAAACATAGGAAAAACCTGGAAAAACCAATAACCCCTCATTTTATCTGTCAAACTTTCATAGCAAATCAAAACAAACAGTGCGTAGTACTAGAATTTCGACTAGAATGGGATACGTTAATCGTTTGCTTGGGACCAATAGGCTAGTCAAGTAGTGAGCCAATTTAAAATCGTTAGTTTCGTATTGATTGTTGGTATTACTTATGCGTCTTTTCAGAAATATATGGGAATTCTGGAAGTGAACCATATTGTTAATTTATAATATTTGATGACATGCTTCATATTTTAAAGGCATGGATTTTGTGATTAATCCCCCTAAAAGTGAAATGAAAAATTTATTTTTCCACAATGTCGAGATAAATGGTTGACGTCTTGAGCAAAGTTGTAGCAAAAATGATTACAAACAACTTTGCTGAAGACATAAAAGTCCTAAATTTCACTCAAATCGAGATAGAGAGCGTTGTTTGAGGACGGACCCCCAAAAACACGTTTTTCATCGAAACACATATTTTCTTTAATTTTAGGTCCTCATTATGTTCAACAAAGTTGATTGGTATACTAAAATACACATCGTTCTAGAACATACTATACCTGCATCATTTTAATATGATGAGTTATTGATAAATTTTCTTCTATTTTCCTCATATTTTGGACTTGCGTATCTTTCTTAGGTGCAGGAAGGTGCAGATGAAATCAAATGCATCTAAAACTACATTAAAGAGCTTTCAAATGGTGGTAAATTTGTCCGTCCACGACTGTCTGCTGGGGAGTTGTGATCAAAACAAGTATCTATATCTTTACTCTGTTTTATGGTATAACCAGTATAAAAAAGATAATCAACTTCAATATATCTACATATTTTTCTTGATTAAATTCTTTTTGTTCGATTGGTTTTGCATTTTTGTTGTCAATATTTTGTATTGTATTCAATTATCATCATTATTATCATAATCATAACCATTAATATAATCATTATCGTTTCCTTCAGCTTCTTTTGCTAGCAGCTCGTGCTTTTTAGGCCATCCACGAATGCTAGTAATCAATGGATCTGATAATACTAGGAGCCAGTTCAATAGATCACGATTTGTAAGCGATCTTGATTGCTTGCGGGTATTGAACTCTTGGTATCTGTTAAATAAAAGTTTTATTAATTTATTCGTTATTTTGTTTAAATACATGTACCTCTTCCAATCCTTGTTCCTTGCCTCCTGTGCTTCCTCAGAAAGCTGACCGATTAGAACAAGGAAATGTTCAATCACGGCTGATCCATGTATCAATACTTTATGAATACTAGCTGGCAAGTAATACCAGGTTCGATAGGATGGTGTTGATTAACAAAGCCAAAGCTTGTAGATCTGTGTATTCGGGTAAAGAGTTGCTCAAGGACTTCTTCAAAGAATGAACCAACTTATTTTCATCTGCAGGACTTGCGTGAGAAACGGCTTTCAGGATATCCGTCACCTCTTTCTCACCTGATTCTCTCATCTTCATTTGTGTCGCAAATGCTAGCTCATTAAGATGGTAGCTATTCCGAACCTCTGCAGTTTTCTTCCTCTACGTTGTTTCACAACATTCTTCTAAAGGAACAACCTTCCGTCCTGCCACACTTTTTGCATTTTCAGAAATAGACGGAAGCAAGTTTAAAACGTTTTCAGGAAGCGTAAACGGCTTACTGAAATACTCGGCGTGACACTTGACAACCATGCACAAGCATGTTTGGACCAGAGCTTTTCAAAAAAAAAGTCGCACATCGTTTTCACGGGTTTTCCTACATGTGCAGCCACATCCGGCATAATATTCACATTTATGGCATAACACTGGAGTACCTTCTTATAAACGCAGTTGAATTTTAATGATCGGCCTCCACTCGTTTTTGACCAGAGTGATAAGAGATCACGCTTATCAATTTCAACTTAAATTGAATCAAAAAAAAAAAAAAAGATCATTGGCACTTGCTGTGATCTACAATGAATTTAAAAATTTAAAAGAAATTAAGTCCTTCCAGATAATGTCATTTTACTTCAAAGCCCTGCTCTCGTAGCTTCCTCTGCTGTCCGGTTTCTTTGACAGAATTAGTCTCTCTCTCTCCTTCGCTTGGCTTCCGCAGTTCTTCTATCTTACATGCTTTCATATACTTTCACAATTCTCGATGAACATTTCAAATGGTCCTATCTGCTTTGATCGATTCTCTTCATCAACTTTCTCTTTTGATAACCACTGCTATGCAAACAGATTTCGCGCTAATTATTCAACATAGTTTGATAAAGGAGATTCTTATCTAGCATCCGAAACGTGAAATACAATAGCGAAAGGTTTTGAAGCTGAGTTAATAACGGAAGAGAAAGTCGATGAAGAGAATCGATCAATGTAGATATGAGCTTTTGAAATATTTATCTAGAATTGCTTCACGATTGATGAAAAACAGTGATGAGCTCTATGGAAAAACACTTATCGACTCACAAGTTTAACTGAATTTGACAGTGTTTTTTTTTCGTTCTTGATGCTTCAGTTTTGCCTTCTGGGCAATCTTTGGAAAGAAAATGTGCCGTTCTTGAATTTGATAAGCTCTGAGAAGTGGGAAATTTGTTTATTGAGTCGGTTACTATGGAAACGAATTTATTACGCGGTATAAAACACACTATCCCCTTGTTGTTGACATGACATCTATAAAGCCTATCAACGGGTGTTCGTTTTGATCATAACTCTCCAGCAGACGGTCGTGGACGGACAAGTTTACCACCATTTGAAAGCTCTTTAACGTAGGTTTTAGATTCATTTGATTTCATTTGCACCTTTTTGCACCTAAGAAAGATACGCAGGTCCAAAATATGAGGAAAATAGAAGAAAATTTATCAATAACTCATCCTATTAAAATGATGCAGGTATAGTATGTTCTAGAACGATGTGTATTTTAGTATTCCAATCAACTTTGTTGAACATAACGAGGACCTAAAATTAAAGAAAATGTGTGTTTCGATGAAAAACGTGTTTTTGGGGGTCCGTCCTCAAACAACGCTCTCTATCTCGATTTGAGTGAAATTTAGGACTTTTATGTCTTCAGCAAAGTTGTTTGTAATCATTTTTGCTACAACTTTGCTGAAGACGTCAACCATTTATCACGACATTGTGAAAAAATAAAGTTTTCATTTCTCTTTTAGGGGGATTAATCACAAAACTCATGCCTTCAAAATATGAAGCATTTCATACTCATCAACTTTGCTCAAGACGTCCTTACTCTAAATCCGCTCTCCATGGTGCTATTAATTAAGAGCGTCAGAATGGACTTTTCAACCACTGTGCATCGTCCAGTTTCAGTTTGAATGATACCCTGATGCTCCCTCCCAACCCAGTATTTATTTATATAATGAAAATATGCAATGGAGAAATGAAATATATCAGAACATTAAAATATTACATAATAAAATACATTTATATGGATAATATAGTTGCTACTGCAATGAAGAAGTATTTTACATATAATAAGATGCAGCTCTGTACCTCCTCAGCTCACAATGGCAAGTGGATGCAACACTGAAATGTACAGGATATATTAAGCAATTAAATAAATTTTGCTCAAATGATACTAACAATAATGCTAAAAATTGTGATGAATAACTAACATGACGAGAGATAATCTGCTTAATAATTATAAACATATAATATTATTTAATGTTGTTATTTTCTCTACTTCATCAGCTTCATATTAATTTCGATGACTTGGTTGGGTGAACTGAAATATTAAGCTGATAGAAATAGTATATCATGCAATGTATAATTTATATAATATATGTAGTGAAATACAAAATATAAAAAAATAAACAAGTTTTGGTATTTATAAATCATTGGTCGTTGGTACCTGTATAATAATTATAAGCATATAGTGTTAAGTATTGTTGTTGCTTGCTTCCTCTGCCTTATCTGCTTAGTTTTAATTTCGATGAGTAATAAAATACAATAAAGTGAACAATAAAATGGTGCCTTCCTTCTCTCATCTTTTAAATGCATTGTTATCAAGCAACATTTAGATAAATCAACGCCTAGCGCGCTCCAGAAACAATACAGGTTGTAAAACAATATAACAAAGTATGTAGTAATATTCAGGATCCACATATAAGGCGACTCATGAATATGTATGTTCATGTGCAGGATTCACCTCAAGTTGGCGATGCAACCAAAAGTATAATGGGAAATAGGTTTGACCGTGATAAACCGGAATTAAACTAGAGAAAATTACGGAGTAAAATAAGCACGTTTATATTCTTTGAGGTTTTGTTTTGTATGACATTTCAGGAAAAAGAAATTGACAGTTGTGTACGAAAAAGGGGTTCCGACAGTAAAGTCGAATAGTGGAATTGCTACCTCTCAACATCCCTGCTCAATTCCGAGATTCCTTCAACCCGATCATCTCTCGTAGCTTAACGAACGTTGCAGTCGGTAATCCCTTCGTTAGAATGTCAGCTTGTTGGTCTTCGGAGGGAACATATTCCACCTGAATGCTTCCTGCCTTGATCAGGTCACGGATGAAATAATACTTCACTTCCACATGTTTCATCCTTCGGCTGTCGCGAGGCTCCTCCGCAACTCGAATGCACGATTGGTTGTCCTCATAGTATGTTACCGGATGGCCAAGTCCGATTCCAAGATCCGCTAGAAGACGCACCAACCAAACTCCCTCACAGGCAGCTGTGCACATGGCAACAAACTCCGCCTCAGTTGAAGAGAGCGACACGGTCGGCTGTTTCCGTGTTAGCCAAACGCTCGTACTTCCGAAGATCTTGAACAAATACCCAGTCACTGATCGCCGATCATTCACGTCGTTGGCCCAATCAGCGTCGCTGAATGCAGTCAGGGCAACCTCTCGATCATCACCGCGAAATTCCAGTACCAGGTTCAGCGTTCCCTTCACGTATCTCAAGATCCTCTTCAGATGTACCCAGTGCTCCTCCGTCGGACAGCTTTGGTACTGGCTCATGTAGTTCACAGATGCAGACAAATCTGGTCTGCTGGCAAGCGTAACGTACATCAGACAGCCGACTAATTCACGGTAAGGCTTGTCAGTACGTTGGCTCTCTTCTCCTTTCTGCAATTTCAGATGGCATTCAATCGGTGTGGACACCGGTCGGCACTCGTCCATACCGAACCTTTTCAGCAAACCCTTCAGATACGCTTGTTGGTCAATCCGCATAATCCTTCCGTCCACGTCACGCTCGATGCGCATCCCCAGGAAACTATTCACGGCGCCAAGATCCACCATCTCAAACTCCTTCGACAACAGCATCTTTACGATCCGGATCACCTTCAGACTGAGGCTTACAACGAGTATATCGTCCACATAAAGAACGAGGAACACTTTCTCCTGTCCAGAGCTCCGAATATACAGACACGGATCGTTGTCGCTGCGCTTAAATCCAATACTGGTCACAAACCGGTGGAACCGGTCGTTCCAGGCCCGTGAAGCTTGCTTCAGGCCATAAATAGATCGGTTTAGGCGACACACCAGGTCGTGTCCCTGCTGAAACCCTTCCGGTTGGACCATATAGATTTCCTCCTCTAATTGACCGTTTAGGAAGGCGGTCCGGACGTCCATTTGGTGGACTAATAATCGTTGCTGGTTCGCCACTGCTAAAACCGCTCGCAAGGTGTTCAACCTCGCCACCGGCGCGTATGTTTCGGTATAATCATACCCATACCGCTGAGTGAACCCACGAGCTACCAACCTTGCCTTATAACGGTCCGGTTCACCGTTCGCAGCAGGCTTCACTTTAAAAATCCACTTACATGAGATTGGCTTCCTTCCAGCTGGTAACTTCGTTAGCATCCACGTCCGATTGCGAGTCAACGAGTCCATTTCTTCTTGCACGGCCGTCTGCCATTTCGGCCAATCGTCACGCTTCCGAATTTCCTGCAGCGTATCTGGAAGATCCTCTACGAATCCGATGGCACTCAAGGCGAATCCCGCGAAGTCCATATCAAAATCCTTCTGCCACACAGGGGGTTTCCTAATACGACGACTTCGATCGGTCTGTTCCTGTTGCTCATCATTCACTTCTTGATCTTCCTCCAAGCCTTCTTCCTCTCCAAGGTGTATGTTGTCACAGCTGGTGAATCCTTCGAACTCTTCGTCAGAAACATCTGACACTTCTTTGGCGATCGTCAGTACCACCGGTAGCACCGCTGGCATCACTACTCAATGAATCACTCGACTCACAACGACGGATACTCAGAAAGTCATCACTCTCCGATTGCTTCTTTGGTTCTGCAACACCTTCCCCGCTGATCTTGCCGCCGACGTTCTCATCGAAGACCACGTCACGAACGATTGAAACCTTCTTGCTCCTTGGATCGAAGACGCGATATCCGTTCTTGGCGTACCCAACGAAGATGCCCTTCCAGGACTTACCATCGAGCTTCTTCCGGTGTTCCTTGGGGATATGGCAGTATGCAACACACCCAAACACACGTAGGTTGGAGATATCAGGCTTGCTTCCACTCCACAATTCAAACGGTGTTTTGTTTCGCTCCACTGCACTCGCCGGACTCCGATTTGTCAAATAAGCAGCGGTTTCAACCGCTTCGCTCCAAAATTTCTTGCTGATTTCAGATTGAACGAGCATCGAGCGAGCCTTTTCCACCAAAGTACGGTTCATGCGCTCGCTGACCCCGTTTTGCTCTGGCGTGTAGGGCACGGTGTACTCCACCTGGATTCCCTTCTTGCGGCAAAACTTGACGAACGCACTGCCCCGGTACTCGCCACCGTTGTCACAGCGGATCCGAGAAATCCGCTTCCCGAACTGCGCCTCCGCGATGGCTGTGTACTCCTCAAAGCACTGTAGCACTTCGTCTTTCGTTGCAATAGGGTACACTTTCACAAAGCGACTCCAGTCATCAATGAAGCATACAAAGTACCTTGCTCCATGATGACTCACTGGAGTCACTGGCCCACACACGTCTGTGTGCACCAACTCGAGAACTCGCGACGAACGTTTTCCGACGTGTCCCTTATCGAAAGGCTTCCGGGTTTGCTTACCCTCGACGCACGATTCACAAATAACGACGGTGTCACTATCTTTCGAATTCAATGCCTTCTTCATCCCGTCGACCATTCCGTTTTCAACGAGACACACCAAGTTCTTCTGGCTCAGATGGCCATACCGACGATGCCATAACTCGTCACACTTACGAACTTCGCCGCACGAATACAGCAACGACGCATTTGCCGCCTTATCAACCGCGTAAAACTCGAGTTCGTAGAGCAAATGACCACGCTTACCGATCGCGACCACTTCCGTGCCGTTCAGAATCTTCACCGTCCCGTTTTGGAAAATTACCGAAATTCCCGCACTTTCAACCTTTCTCACGGAGAATAGATTGCATCTTGCTTCGGGTACGAAAAGCACGTCCTTCACTTGGCACTCAATCTTCTTCTTACCGACTACGGAGTTCACAACGATAGTTCCGGAGTACTTCGCTACGATGCTTTCACCGTCCTTCACAACGGCAATCTCCATCGGCCGCTCCAACCGGTGAAGCTTCACGAAAAGGTCCTGATTGTTTACAATGTGTTCGGACGCGCCGGAGTCCACAAACCACTGAATCTTCTTGATTGCGCACGGATTTCCAACACTGACGAAGCACACACCCTTGCCTTCTTCCGAGAAATGAGCGGTCGGCTTCGATTTATTCTTCTTCTCCTTCTCCTTCACAGGGCACTCTGAAGCTTTATGGCCAACCTTTTGGCAGTAAAAGCACTTGAATGTCTTCTGTTTTCCCGCGGACTTTCCTTTAGAGCTGCTACCGAACGCCGCTGATTCCTGCTTCGATACAGCACTCACACTACCGGATGCATTCTGCTTGATTTCCTGGTCCAGCAGCCGGCATTTCGCAAACTCGAGCGTAAGCGTTTCGGCTGGAAGCGACTCCATCGTCGTAACAACAGTTGCGTACTCTTCACCCAGGCTCAAAAGCAATCCACAGACAACATCGACATCTTCCATCACCGCTCCGATTCCGCGCAGCTGCCGGACGAGCGATTCGTACTTCAGAAAATGTTGCTGCAATGGTCCGCCTTCGTATTTCAGTTCCTTCAACTGTCGACTTAGGTGCATCCTTTTTGCAACGCTTTTGCGCTCGAACACACGAGAAAGTGCACTCCAGATGGCCTTCGGAGTCTCATGTCCCTGTACGTACTCGATTTGGCTGTCACTTATCCGGGAGACGATGAGGGATTTACATTTGCGTTCCCTTTTCTTCGCCTTTGCCAGCTCCTTCTCCTTGCGTTCTTTTTCCGGCGCCGTGTCCGCTGCATTGACGACCAACTCTTCCCGTTCGCGTGCTTCCGTCGTGATGAATTCCAGTAGTTCATATTCATCCAGAACTACCTCCATCCGATACTTCCACGTGGGGAAGTTGGTCCCGTCAAATAGATGCACACGATGCACATCATGCGTGTCCTTCTCCTCTTCCATTTCTCACAAATTCACCTTTTCCGGTCGATAAACACTCCCGAACCGATTACTCGCGTTATTCTGGGCCCATAACCTAATGGGAAATAGGTTTGACCGTGATAAACCGGAATTAAACTAGAGAAAATTACGGAGTAAAATAAGCACGTTTATATTCTTTGAGGTTTTGTTTTGTATGACATTTCAGGAAAAAGAAATTGACAGTTGTGTACGAAAAAGGGGTTCCGACAGTAAAGTCGAATAGTGGAATTGCTACCTCTCAACAAAGTATGTATTGTTTATTTGTTGTTTTTTTTTTATTCTCTCGATAGCCGGCTATCGAAAGAACATATTTATTTTGTATAGTGATCATGAATTTTAAGAGTCATGACGGAGAGCTTGGGATTGAACCCATGATTTTCTGCTCAGTAAGCTAAAACGATCCCTCCAGGGTCATCGAGCATCTCATAATCCACAGCGCTTCGCTTCAAAGTGCGATGCATTAGACTATTCTTGAATTAATCTGAACGAATGCTGAAAAAATAAATTATTACAATACAAATCTATAGATGTTTCTCCTTTGAAGAGCTGAAAAAAGTTGAAAAAAGCTGAAAAAAGTTGAAAAAAGCTGAAAAAAGGCTGAAAAACACATATCAAGATCAGTGTTTGGAAAAACTCGAAACCTCAAATCTCGTGCTCTTGGCTAGCAAAACTCAATTGCGCAAAAATCACCCCGATGAGTTTTCTGGTTCAAAAAATCATTGCTTTTTATTTTTTGCATCAGCGGATGGAAAACTAACACATAATTGCATAAACATGCAATCAATTGACGTTTGAGAGGAGCAATACAATAGTTGGGTAAAGAAGAATTGCATTATAACACACCATCCACTGGAAATGCTTTTGGCAATGCGGGGCTGCGGGTAGTTATGAAACGTCGCTAGAACAATTCCACAGCCGCAGAGCAATATATGAGCAGTATATGAGCAATAATATCAAACAAATGTATATATCTATATATTGCAGTTATGTTAATTCTGAAATTTAAAAAAAAAATAAAATCATTCAGCTGTCATTGAATATCAAAATTTTAGTTATTGGAATCCGATAACTAGAAAACGGAATCCCTACTACAGATGCCCTGGATGATTTAAAATACTTTACCATGAATTGAATATAAAAAGCTAATATCACATAATTTGAAAACTAATGCCATGATGCAATAAACCATAAGCTGATGAAATACAAATTAATATTATATAACACAATTTCATATGAAAAGAAGGAGTAAGGAATAATGTATGCAGGTATGTTGAACTGAAAAATTGTATTCAAGAAATCAACATATTTACAGCCAAGCTAGGTCAATAGAAAATAATGCTTTTTGTGTAATATTGTTCAGTATGTTGTATAATATTAATTAAATCATTTGGCATCGTGGGCTAACGGATTTCTAGTTTGACTGAAACAAAATGAGAAATATTGATGTTAAACAATCATGTATTCCATTTAATTACAATGTGAAGTACCAAAACAAAAACCTGGTCCACAACCTATAAATAATAAATAAATAATATCTGGTCAAAAGGGATTTAAATAATTATTAGGGAAATGGAAAATCATTCATCTAGCTCTTATAAGCACCGTCGGTCATTCTGCTAACACCACGTCCACACCACGTCCACCACGTTGTACCATACAAACACGAGCAAAAGAAAGGGACGACCAGTTTCACACCGCTCGTTCTCCTCTACTAGTCATGAGTCAAAAGCAACACGAGACAACAACATTTACATCGTCATGGGGAAAAAAAAACATACACAAACAGGAAAAATTTCTAGGCCGAGCAGCATCAAAAGGGGCCATCCATTCAGTACGTCACACTTTAAGAAGAGTCGATGGGGGTTTTAGAAATCTGTTACAAACAACCCATGTTATAGGAAAAGCGTAGTGAAAATGAGAAGGGAAAGTTTATTTATAATAAGCAAATTGTGACGTAATTAATGGATGCTGGGAACAATAAAGTTACATGGTATGTAAAGCGAACAAACAAGAGGTTGAACAAAAAATCGGGCAACCAGAAGGGAAACGTCGATACCTAATATAAAAAAAAAACAGCAAATCAAAGAACATAGTTGTAATGGAACATTCTCACCAAGTTCTCCACCATGATAAACACAGCATGCCAATTATCGCGATCGTGATGCTTTTTTTTCGCACATGAAGTTGAACGTTGCTGTCAGCATATGTCACAGCACGCCTGAGATGATAACATCGCCGTCTCGCTGGTCTCGCCAGCTAACTATCGCCCGCTCTTCCAGATTTGTACGGCAGCACTACACACTCACTAATATTTTTCTTATACGAACACAATCACACCGAAGACCGTTGCTTTTTGCTTTGTTTTCCAACACAAACGCACACAACAAGGAGGAGAAAACCGATTGTATCGTAGCACAACTTTTAAATAAACACACTAACACTAAAACCAACACTTTTTTTTTTTTTTTTTTTTTTTTTTTGCTGTTTTACTTAGCATTCCGCTAACAACCCAATTTCATTACTTCATTATGATGGCTGTGATACCTGTGATCTTGACTTTTATACCTAGGGGATGAGTACTTAAGGGGGTTAGATTTTGATAAGTTCTTTAGTGGGAATGACACTGATGAAGACTGCACATTGTAGTCGAAATACGTATCTGTCATGGATACCAAAATTAATTAAGTGGAATTAAATGGAAGATAACCTTTTTTTTTTTGCTGTTTTACTTAGCATTCCGCTAACAACCCAATTTCATTACTTCATTATGATGGCTACCAAGCCTTTGGGATTTTCCTTATTAGAGAGTTGAATAGATTTTTCTCCTTTAGCTTACTTAAATCTTTGGTTTTAATTAGTTAGGTAGGTTCCGATTCAACACATTGTAGTTTCATTTATATACCTGTGATCTTGACTTTTATACCTAGGGGATGAGTACTTAAGGGGGTTAGATTTTGATAAGTTCTTTAGTGGGAATGACACTGATGAAGACTGCACATTGTAGTCGAAATACGTATCTGTCATGGATACCAAAATTAATTAAGTGGAATTAAATGGAAGATAACCTTTTTTTTTTTGCTGTTTTACTTAGCATTCCGCTAACAACCCAATTTCATTACTTCATTATGATGGCTACCAAGCCTTTGGGATTTTCCTTATTAGAGAGTTGAATAGATTTTTCTCCTTTAGCTTACTTAAATCTTTGGTTTTAATTAGTTAGGTAGGTTCCGATTCAACACATTGTAGTTTCATTTATATACCTGTGATCTTGACTTTTATACCTAGGGGATGAGTACTTAAGGGGGTTAGATTTTGATAAGTTCTTTAGTGGGAATGACACTGATGAAGACTGCACATTGTAGTCGAAATACGTATCTGTCATGGATACCAAAATTAATTAAGTGGAATTAAATGGAAGATAACCTTTTTTTTTTGCTGTTTTACTTAGCATTCCGCTAACAACCCAATTTCATTACTTCATTATGATGGCTACCAAGCCTTTGGGATTTTCCTTATTAGAGAGTTGAATAGATTTTTCTCCTTTAGCTTACTTAAATCTTTGGTTTTAATTAGTTAGGTAGGTTCCGATTCAACACATTGTAGTTTCATTTATATACCTGTGATCTTGACTTTTATACCTAGGGGATGAGTACTTAATGGGGTTAGATTTTGATAAGTTCTTTAGTGGGAATGACACTGATGAAGACTGCACATTGTAGTCGAAATACGTATCTGTCATGGATACCAAAATTAATTAAGTGGAATTAAATGGAAGATAACCTTTTTTTTTGCTGTTTTACTTAGCATTCCGCTAACAACCCAATTTCATTACTTCATTATGATGGCTACCAAGCCTTTGGGATTTTCCTTATTAGAGAGTTGAATAGATTTTTCTCCTTTAGCTTACTTAAATCTTTGGTTTTAATTAGTTAGGTAGGTTCCGATTCAACACATTGTAGTTTCATTTATATACCTGTGATCTTGACTTTTATACCTAGGGGATGAGTACTTAAGGGGGTTAGATTTTGATAAGTTCTTTAGTGGGAATGACACTGATGAAGACTGCACATTGTAGTCGAAATACGTATCTGTCATGGATACCAAAATTAATTAAGTGGAATTAAATGGAAGATAACCTTTTTTTTTTTTGCTGTTTTACTTAGCATTCCGCTAACAACCCAATTTCATTACTTCATTTCATTACTTCACACTAACACTATCATCAGGTGGAAAGCTTCCATGTTCGAGCCCCGCCGATAAGCACTCAAAATCGGAACTAAATAAACTCTAATGCTATCAACAATCGCGGATTTTGGATTTAAATCACTTTTCACGGTTTTCATGCTTGCCAGGAACATACGCTGACTAAAATAATTTCAAAATAATGAAGCACTACGGTTAAATACACGACTCTCAAGCAGAGACACCAACGTACGTCCGACCGCCAGCATACGTCAACCTGAACTTTAATATATATATATATTTATATATATATATATATATATATCAAGAGCCACATGTGAAAAGGGCATACAAGCTTTTTGTAAACAAACCTTTGTAGACCCTCTTCTCGCTAACCGAGGGTCGGCCACGCAAACTAACAACATCATCGGGAAGGGGAAACCTTCCCCTATCCGGCGATGTTGATGGTTTGCGTTGGTGTCATATGGGTGACGAGAAAAAAGCATAAGAATGTTTGTTTACAAAAAGCTTGTATGCCCTTTTCACATGTTGTTCTTGATATATATATATATATATATATATATATATATATATATATCAGCAATTCCGTAGAAAAAAGTTATAGTG
Source organism: Ochlerotatus camptorhynchus (assembly GCF_037179485.1). Classification (NCBI taxonomy): domain Eukaryota; kingdom Metazoa; phylum Arthropoda; class Insecta; order Diptera; family Culicidae; genus Ochlerotatus; species Ochlerotatus camptorhynchus. The sequence goes on from NW_027041346.1 coordinate 22,585, forward strand.
GTTCTCAGAATTTCATGACACTCGTATTTTTTTATTGCCTCATTAGGGTGACCATTTCCGTGTTAGAGTGGTCCAAAAATCATTTTTTTTCAAAAATAACTTTGTACTGTCAAACCCAACCTTTGCTGCAATTTCGATGTTGAGTGTTCTTCGGTTTTATGTTGTGGAATGTAAGTACTTTACTTTTTTTGCTAGATTGTGTTAAATTTACACCGAAAATTTAATTAGTTTTCATTTTTGGGTCAATTTCTTTCAGACGTTAGGCAACTCAATATCCTTCTCAAAAGTGCTGAGTTCGGCTCAAAAGTCCACGGTTTGCTGAGTCCGGCTTCATGACTGTTTTTTATGATGTTTGTATGAACGCAATATGGAAATGCCTATTAAAAATATATATGTTAAATAGACTATATAACGTAAATAGTCGAAATGAGTTTTTGGGTTGGTGAATGAAAGAAACAAATAATTTTAATCAATAAAAATTCTAATTTTTATGATTTATTCTGAAAAAAGTACAGTAGATTCGGTGAAACATATACTGAACGCTATGTTAAACTTTACTGATCGTTAAGTAAAATTTACAGTCCACAGGTCCGTAAATTTTGACAGCCCATAAGCGAAGAAAATTTACTGAACGGATTGTATTTAAATTTAAAAATTACCGAATGGATTACCGAAAGTTCAGCTGTTCCATATTCGGTAAAAATTTACAGTATACTGTAAAAAAAATCTTAGTGTGTACAGCTTGGACTCTTAGGTACTGATGCAACATGCAAAAAATTTTTGGCATTGCTGCCGTGTGGCATTTTTTCGCAACTTGTCATGGAAAAGGCCCTATGGGAAGAGTATTGAAACGAAACGCTTTAAAATTTGAGTATACGAAGGGAAAGGTAGGATCTGCAATGTTTAAAACTTGGTCTACGTGGTTTATGGACGGCCCGCAGGTTGAACTGAATGTTGCACCCAGCTTGTAAGTTACTCATAGATTTCATTAGTCACAGCTGCTGTGACTCGATGGAGACGCATTGTGAACTACCTTGCGTCTTCATCGTTTCCATGCACGTGTGGTGCATATATTGCGGAACAATAATTTTTTATTTAAAAAAAATTGTATCTCCAAAACTGCTTCTCCGACATCGCTGATATGTTATGTAAAATTAAATGATCTTTCAATTAAAAATACTAAAATAAGAAGTTGTTGAAGACCCTCGCAGTGAAAATCAAGAAAAAGTATTTGTAACATATTTTTTTCCTACAAAATCAAATATCTCTGAGTGTTTCATATTTTTTCTTAAAACTACATTAAAACATCTTTCATTTGAAGGGTCAATCGTAAAAATCGGTCAAGAGGTTCAGAAGTTATACATTTTTTAAAAAGACATTTTTGAAAAAAAATGATTTTTTGGACCACCCTAACACGGAAATGGTCACCCTAATGGCGCAATAAAAAATATGAGTCTAATATTTTTTGATAAGGAAGAACTATACCAATTTTCATGAAATTCTGAGACCCACTATAACTTTTTTCTATGGAATTGCTGTATATATATATAGAGAAAGAACTGGTAAACTGAGAGAACATATCCAGAACAACATGTGAAAAGGGCATACAAACTTTTTGTAAACAAACCTTCTTATGCCCTTTTCTCGCCACCCATATGACACCAACGCAAACCTTTAACATCACCGGGTAGGGGACACTTTCCCCTTCCCGATGATATTGCTGGTTTGCGTGGGCGACCCTCGGTTGGTGAGAAAAGGGCCTACAAAGGTTTGTTTACAAAAAGCTTGTATGCCCTTTTCACATGTTGTTCTGGATATCGCCGAACGAACAACGACGAATGTTCCCTTCGACCTGTCAGAACTTTTGCTACCTCGCTTCTGCTCGCTACCTGCTCGTACGATGTCTCATTTTGAGATGGGACGAAAGCAAACGAGAGAGAAACGATTCGGCTTTCAGAGCATCGACTGAGGGTTGATGCTGCGGAGTGTTGGAGTATTAATTTAATCTTTCCGTGTGAGTTGATTCTGAACCATTTCAAGTAAAATATATTTAGAGTGCAGGATAGAGGAGATTAGTGTACACTGTGCTTACCAGGTGCATGGTATTGACGAGTGCACGGATGGATTTGAGTTCACTCACTCGACAAAAAGTGACACAACAGCGGGGCCCTGTTTACTAAAAATGAACACATATGTGTTACACCAGAATGTTCACAGCAATCACTAGTGCTCTATTACCAAGCTAGGATAGGATGTTGCCCAGAACTATGTAAAGATGTAATTTTGAGATGAAACACAGATGAATAAAGGTCGATGATTAATTGAATTTATTCCGTGTTGATCTATGCTTTATTTTTGATAATCGGGTAGTGGTATCACTCCGATTCTATGAGAAAAGCTTCTTTTACAGGTTCGGGTTCACCTTGCGGATGCTATTTGTGGTTAGGGTTGTCAAGTCCACTGCCGGTGATCGATAGAGCTGAGGAGGAGGAAATCCGTTAGGATTCAATCCTATCAGCACTGTCTGCTAACAGGTTATGGGCCCAGACAGCAAATCAGACTTTGAACTTGAATAAGAGGACGAAGTGATTTATTTGAGAGCTAATCAGATTGGAGACATTTATTTCCATTGAAAAAGTTTCTCATTTATTTCACTACGACTTTCCAGTTGGAAGCTAATGACTGCAATCCAGTTGAAGACATTTTTTCATTGGATATTTGCAATTGCTACGCTTCATTGACGAACAGACTTGCTTTCCAGTTGGAAGCTATTGAGTGCAATCCAGTTGAAGACAATTTTTTCATTGGATGTTTGCAATTATTACGCTTCGCTGACGAAAAGACTTACTTTCAGTTAGGAATCCATTTCCGTTGAAAAAGTATTTTGCTATTTTCCCAGACTTACTGAGTAAAAATGGACAACAGACTTCGTCGGGTTGTGGTTCCTGTCTTTAGGGGCGATGAAAAAGCTTTTCCTTTCTGGAAGAAGCGTTTTGAACAGCATTTGAAGCAAGAAGGTTTGCTGTATACCCTTTCGAAACTTCCGGCAGAGGAAGATTACGCTAATCCCGTGCCAGGCGCGACAGCTGAGCAAGAGGAAGAAAGACAGAAAATGTGGGAAAAGCGGCTCAGAGATGATGATTCAACGATCAATGAGCTATGGATGGCATTGGACGATGAGACAATGGGGCATGTATTGCAATGTCAGCTTACAAAGGAAATAATGTTGAAGCTAAATCAAATTTACAAACGGCAAGGGGCAGTTGCCATGCTAGGCTTGCGCTCGAAGTTGTACAACTTGAAACAGGGTGGTTATAAATCGCTACGGGACCTTTTTGCTCGCCATCAAGAACTTGTGCGAGAACTGCAGGAGCTAAATGATCCCGTACCACACAAGGATCAAGTTAGCACGTTACTTCTATCGATTCCGGACAAATACCAACACATTATTGGAGCGCTATCTGTGGTTCGCCGAGCAGAATTGGAAGAGATGAGCATCGAACAAATACAGCGAGTTTTCCTCGACGCCGAGGAATCTGCCCGACAGAACGAGCCTGGTCCGTCGCAACCTGTCGCCATGTATTCGGCTCCAAAGGTGGTGGCGAATGGTCATTCCAACAGGGAAGAAAGACCGAGGAAGCCAAAGAAGGACATCGAGTGCTACGAATGCGGAAGGAACGGGCATAAGCGTAGGAACTGCCGTATTTTCCGAAACCGCAAGAAGCAAGCTCGGAATGCAGTCAATTCTCAGTCTGACAACCGGCGACATGATGCAGCCAGGAATGTAGCCCTAGTGTCCAGGGAGAATGGAGCATTCAAAGTACAGATCCCTCTCGAACGCATCAACGAAGACCTACTTCGAGGCATCCGGGTTCAAGCAATGGACATCACAGACATGCCGGTTCCCATTCCAACGAAGTTTTCTGTGTTGCTGGATTCTGGAGCTACTCAACATATGCTGAAGGATAGGCAAGTCTTCCAGCAGCTGTGGGAGGCACCTGAGATGCGAATCGGGACAGCCGAGCAGGGGAATTCCATTATTGCCAAACGACGGGGAAATGCATTGTTGAGAACCAATAAAAACGCAAGGGTTGAAATCTATGACGCTATATTCATTCCAGAACTCAGTTCCAATTTGTTGTCGGTCTCGAGAATAGAATCCACTGGGAAGTCTGTTCACTTCTTTGATGGGAAAGTTGAGATTCGCGATAAAGATGGCAGTGTGGTTATCACAGGAAAAAAGAATAAATGGACTTTATCACTTGGATCTTTTTCCGTTAGAATCCTCTGAACTAACGGCTTCCGCATTGAAAGGTAAAGTATTCGATGAAGGAAAATTGTGGCATCAGAGGTTTGGGCATTTGGGGTTTCATAATATGTCCAAGATGGTAAAGGACAATATGGGCGAGAAGCTGACTCTTCAGCTATCATCCATAGATGTTAAAAGTCCAATTGGATGCGATGCTTGTGTTTTTGGTAAACAAAGCAGAGAACCATTCGATAAAACCCACAAAATACGATCAACCAGACCACTAGAGCTGATACACTCTGATGTGTGTGGCCATTTTCCTGAACCTACCCATGATGGATTTCGGTATTTCGTCACATTTATGGACGATTACACACATTTCCTAGTCGTATATCTAATGAAGCATAAAAGTGAAGTTTTTCTAAAGTTTCAAGAATATGAAGCCATGGTAACGGCACAGTTTCTCAACGTATTTCCAAGTTGAGGTCTGACAATGGGGGTGAGTACTACAATAAAGAGTTCATTTCTTTCTGTAAAAGCAAAGGCATTCAAAAGATCCCAACCACTCCTTACACACCGCAACAAAACGGGGTTAGTGAAAGGGTTAACCGGACGCTGATGGATAAAGTCAGATCAATTATGCACGAGAGTAAGGTTCCTATAAGACCTCACAGACGAGTGCACGGATGGATTTGAGTTCACTCACTCGACAAAAAGTGACACAACAGCGGGGCCCTGTTTACTAAAAATGAACACATATGTGTTCATTTTTAGTAAACAGGGCCCCGCTGTTGTGTCACTTTTTTTTCGAGTGAGTGAACTCAAATCCATCCGTGCACTCGTCTATATGCATCGGCATACACTCTTAACCGAAGTCCTACAAGTGCCTTGACAGTTGCAAAAATACCACATGAAATGTGGTTTGGTTTTAAACCGGATTTGAGTAAACTTAAAGTTTTTGGTTGTGTTGCTTATGCTCATGTAAATAAAGAGCACACAACAAAACTGGACATGAGAAGTCGTGCTTTAGTCATGGTAGGATATGCACCAAATGGATTTAGACTCTGGGATGAGACAAATCGGAATATTGTCATTTCTAGGGATGTCAAATTTGACGAGTTTACCTTTTATTTTGATAAAGATGAAGAACTAAAGCATAACGATTTACCTTCAGTTGAGGTGTACCATGAAATACCAATCGAGCCAGAGGTTAATACAAGTCCTAATCAAGTAAATACTGAATCAGAAAGTGATGAAGATGAATTTGTGGATATAGAAAGCTCGGATGAATATGAAGATGCAAGTGAGGCTACTCGCCGAAGTCAAAGGATGGTGAAAAGACCAATTTGGCTACGCGATTATGAGACAAGTCTTCTGTCTTCTCATCACTCTCAGGATATACCACAAACCATACAGGAATTGAAAGAGCGGGATGATTGGCACAAGTGGAAGCATGCTGTTGATGAAGAGGTCAGTGCTTTGATTGAAAACAACACTTGGACGTTGGTTAGCGAGCTCCCTCAAGGAAGAAAAGCTATCAATTCCATGTGGGTGTTTAGTATCAAAGACGAAGGCAATTCATCACGATATAAGGCTAGACTTGTGGCCAAAGGTTGTTCGCAACGTCCAGGAGTGGACTACAGTGAAACCTTTGCGCCGGTTGCCAAGATGACTACGGTTCGAGTGATGCTTTCGATTGCAGTCAAAAAGGATTGGTTGATACATCAAATGGACGTAAAGATGGCATTCCTGAATGGTTCACTACAAGAAGAGATATACATGAGACTTCCTCCAAATGAACATGGACAAATTGAACTTTGTAAGCTTAACAAGAGCATTTATGGTCTCAAACAGGCAGGAAGGAGTTGGAATCATAAATTTGATGAGACTATTACGAAACTGGGGTTTCATAAATTAAATTCGGATAGCTGCCTCTATTATTGTGCTAGACGAGGACTTTACATTATTCTTTATGTTGATGATATCCTTATATTTGGAAAGGATATGGGTCAGATAAAGTGGATCAAAGAAAAATTGTCGGAAAGCTTTAAGATGAAAGATCTTGGGGAAGTAAGTAGCTTCCTAGGGTTGGATATTACGCGTTGTCTAGATAATGGTACACTGGAATTATCCCAACAAGCATACATTGAAAAGGTATTGGCAAGGTTTGGTATGAAAGATTGTAAACCGGTGGCTACACCTATGGATGTAAACTGTAAGTGGAAGAAATCAAACATTCCTACTGATGAACCCTTTAAAGAGCTACTAGGCTCTTTGCAATACTTGACGATAATGTCAAGGCCTGACATAACCATTGCTGTGAGTATTTTAAGTCAATTTCAGAGCTCGCCTGGAAAGGAACATTGGGATGGACTCAAAAGGATCCTGCGCTATCTTCAAGGTACCAAATCCATGAAGATGATGTACACTCGAGACAAAGATGATGTGCCATTACGAGGATATTCGGACGCCGATTTTGCGAACGATCTGGAGGAACGGAAGTCAAACTCCGGATGTGTCTTCACCATATACGGAAATACGGTCTCCTGGGGAAGTAAGCGGCAACAAATCGTCAGTTTGTCGTCAACCGAATCCGAGCTCGTTGCCTTGTGTCATGCCGCGAAGGAAGGTGTATGGATGTCGAACTTACTGCGTGAGATTGGGATCAATTTAGTCCCATACACAATGTATGAAGACAGTATACCTTGTATTCGCATTGCTGAAGAGGCTCGAGAGCATCAACGTACGAAGCATATAGACGTAAAGTATATGTATGTAAGAAGTTTGATCAAAGATAAGCAAATGTTACTTAAGTATATTCCAAGTGAAAATCAGTTAGCAGACCTTTTTACAAAACCATTGCCAAAAGGGAGATTTATTAAGCTATTGGACACACTAGGAATGATTAATTGAGGGGAAGTGTTGGAGTATTAATTTAATCTTTCCGTGTGAGTTGATTCTGAACCATTTCAAGTAAAATATATTTAGAGTGCAGGATAGAGGAGATTAGTGTACACTGTGCTTACCAGGTGCATGGTATACACCAGAATGTTCACAGCAATCACTAGTGCTCTATTACCAAGCTAGGATAGGATGTTGCCCAGAACTATGTAAAGATGTAATTTTGAGATGAAACACAGATGAATAAAGGTCGATGATTAATTGAATTTATTCCGTGTTGATCTATGCTTTATTTTTGATTATCGGGTAGTGGTATCACTCCGATTCTATGAGAAAAGCTTCTTTTACAGGTTCGGGTTCACCTTGCGGATGCTATTTGTGGTTAGGGTTGTCAAGTCCACTGCCGGTGATCGATAGAGCTGAGGAGGAGGAAATCCGTTAGGATTCAATCCTATCAGCACTGTCTGCTAACACGGAGACTGTAGCTCGTCGGACATTCTGTTGGCTAAATTTAACGCAATCGCACGCGTTTTAAATTAGTGAAAAAAAAAATGAATTTTTCGGTACACATCAATGGCTACGAAGCGTCCGACAGTACGGAACCATGATAGATTCACATATTTTAATTCCAAAATTACGCTTGTGGAAAATTGTATTGGCCAGAAAATCGATGAGGTATATAATTCAGTAATGACTGAAATGTGTAAGCATGATAAAGCCTTACTAGAAACAAAGCTTACGTTAGCGAGAATAAATCCATCGGAATTCGTAACAAGTCTAATGAGGAGATCAGGGTTCTCAGCAGTAGTTGCAGGAAAAGTACTACATGTGCATCAATGTAAACCAGTTTATGTGCAGCCACTCACTACTGAAAGGTGTTATCAAGAATTACCAATCCTGATGAATGTGGGCGTCTTAGTGGAATACCTGTATAATGAGAGAGAGAAGGATTAGTATTTTCCATTTAATTCCACTACTTTAGTTGCTTATCCTTGACAGATACGCGTATTTCGTCTACAATGTGCAGACTTCTTCAGTGTCTTGTACTAATACTCGAATTACCAGTTAAATATGGAAACACAACTATTTTTTTAACCGGGCTGTCTTGCATCAACGTAGAGAGAGCAAAGTCAGCACTGAAACAAATCGACATGTACCGTTTATTGGATCCATCTTATAACATAGCAATGTCAGCAGATTTATTCATTCTATGTGATGATTGATAGATTCCATTGGATTATCACCTAAAAACTATGACTGCGATATGGAATGATTTCTATCGTAATTTCACATACTTAGTACTTGATAATACTTTGCTTCGAACGTGGTTAGCGATAGGTAATAAGTATATGAATATTGTCTGATATATTTCATGGTGAAAAACTGTTGATAACGTTGCACTGCATTCCATGTCGGGAGAGCTGTTCTTACTTCATGCTATTTGAACGAGCTCAATCTTGAAGTCAGTCGTGGCCCAGTGAAATCGAGCGCAGACACCGAAAGCATCACACCTCAACAGTCCTTGATCGAATCCCAAATCAGCTACAATAAAAAAAGGCACAACTGTGAAAGCTCCCACTGCCTGATGTTTATTTTTCGATTTATTTTTAGAAATCGATTAAATATATGTGTCAAAAGAAGAAGTAAATTTCATGTGATTTTCACACAAACTTTACTTCGATGGATTTATGACACATATATTATATTGTGGTGAAAAGTGTAGCTTATGCTTATGGGTTTCAAATCCATTTCAGTTAATTATTATAATTTGATTGATTTTCATTTATCATACGACGATCATATAAAAGTTACCAAATTATCAGCATTGTAAATGTATCAGATATTCATATAGAATTTACCTGGCACATTTTCAATCATATAATTTTCAATGGATTATCTTATAGCGCAAATTTATAAGATTTCCACATAACAGGAATATGTCATATTGGTTCAGTGAGTGATGAAAAATATTGTATTACTATCTTCGGCGCATGACAAATTCCGTATGAAGACAGTCCTCTTTCATTTACGTCGTGAAAAAAAAACTAGCTCAGTACGTTCTCTATCTCTTAGATCGATCGGTTACTCGGAGAGGATAAAAAACTGCACGTTTTAGTCAGCCGTTCCGTATTGTTTGACAAAAAATGATTATCGTTGGAAGCAACACAAAAAACTTAAAATGGGCACAACACGGATTCGAACCATCAACGGAGAATGGAAAGGCTAAAAGAAAAAAGAAGCGATCATAGAGCTTTTTGACGTTTAATCGGTGCACACTAATGTACCATTTAAATTGAAGGAGTGTGAGCAAGAGGGAAACAGATTGGTGGGAAAACAAACCATCCATTCATCCCTGTGTGCTAGATAGAGAAAGACGATTAAACGTCAAAAAGGTCTATAGTGTGGTTACTAATCTGCAAGCTATAGGTAATCGAATGGCATACTTTAAAAAAATCACAATTTTTGGTGTAAATACAGAAATTTTCAAAATATGTCTTTATGGACCATAGCATGCTTTAATTACAAATGGTATCAAAATCCAATTTTTTAAAAACATTTAAACATGTGAAAAATCAAAATCTCGTAGGTTTTTTTTTAAACGGTTTTTTTTTACACGGTACATATCCCCCGTGTAAAAAAAGACCTGAGTGTATTTGTTTTTTTTTTTTGTCCATTCATGATACAAAAAAGAGAAGTGAAGGTAAAAGATGCGATAGAATTTGTTCAAAGGGATTACTGTCGGCTTCTCTTAATCAATGACGAAGGATGTATGGAAATGATGGTTTTTGTACCGCGACAATTTATTTTTGGTTTTCGTCAAACGTCACTGACAAAACTGACCGTTACCTTTTTTAAAGCATTAAATCAACAAGTTGAGAGTAGGCCTAAAGTTCCAGTTGGTACGTAAAGGCAAACAATTTAAGCTCGATGATCGATGATCACTTTTCTATCTTAAATTCCTAATTCCAAAGTGCAGATTTTATGCCAATAGCGCGACCTATTATACCGTCTTTTGCTATTCATCATCATATTCTTCAAACTGCTGACATAAACTTTCACTTTAAGCTTTACTCAGCAGTCTTGCATAATTCACTGATCCACGAAACACAATATGCTGAGATGTTCATATACTATGTAACCAAGACAATAAGTGGAACACGAAAGCGACTCGCTGGTTGTATGGACAGCATCATACTTTGATTCCACATGATTCACATCAGTTTCATTTCAACCATCGACCGAAAGACACTTTTTAACTCCAAGCGTGTACCATTATGGAATTTAATAACAATCAAAATGAGGAAACATTTCCTTTCTCAGTAAAATTAGTAGATGAGCCAATAAATTCAAAATTGTTGAACGATTTCCGTGGTAAGTAACAATAAATTAGGTTCCCTTGAAAGATCCAGAACAACAGTTTAGGATTTATACCGAGTACCCTAAAAAATAAGCTTGGTTGGCAGCAGTCAAATAAATTTCGTGTAATTGTGCATCTTATATTTCTTCATTATATGAAAATTCAATAATCATTAAGAACTATCGTGTTCGGTATCGATCATTGATGGTCATGTGCGCACGTTTTCAAAAAGAAGAATTTAACGTGGGTGCACTCGTAAGAATTGTCATGCGCGCTTATATTTAATTCTCACTGCATTGGTAGCGAAGTAAACAGGAACTTTCATTCAAATTTATTTTCAATAGAATAAGTATGCCAGTTATGGCACTAGTGCTCCAGTTATGGCACTAGTGCTCCAGTTATGGCACAAGTGCTCCAGTTATGGCACTATTGCTCCAATTTATGGCTTTAATGTCTAACTCAAATTTGAAACAAATGTTCATGGTTTTATTTGCGTAGATATATGGCAAAATAAATATATTGCATCGAAATAAATTTAGGAAGGAATTATAAAAAATGAAATTTAAGATACTGCCAATGGACCACTTTGTCAAGCAGTTTTATCGTGACTTTCTACCAGTGATTTCACAAAATTGGACCAACAAATTACTATTTTGCTATGAAACGCACTACTTTTGGCTACTTTTCTCGTGGTTCTAGAAGAAAACCCTTCAAAATGTTGTGTTATTTCGAAGTTCGAGTGGTAGGAAACATCATTTTCATCTGCTCGAATTAAATGGTTAATTAGAGGGCCACTAGGGTCAAAAAATGGCACACTAACACTTACCATTGTTTTATTGTTGCTTAGCATTTACATGTCATTTTAGAACAATGTTTTGTTCATTTTCAAAATTTTGTAATGGGATGCTTTTGAACGTGGAGTTTTCTTCTTCTTATTAGCACAGCATAACAAAATGTAATATTTTTTTTTAACGTAATTCAAGCTGATATATGAAATAATGCAAAAACCAGATAGAATATTACAATAATGGATGTAATTTTGTTTGCAAAATTGATGTACATCATGCAACGTAATATTACACAACCAGCGGAAATACCTCTGTGCAGCTGTTTGGATGTAATATTCAACAACCTAGTTTATTATTATTATTTTTCCTTTTGCTATTATTGCATGGTCACACTTAGAAATTTTTACAGAAATCTGTAAAATTTTACCTAAATCTCAGCAGCTGAACGTTCGGTAAAAAGTTTCGCAGGTATCTGTAAATAATTACAGGAAAACTGTAAAAAAATACCGAACGTTCAGCTGTTGAGATTTCGGTAAAATTTTACAGAAATCTGTAAAATAATCTTAGTGTGTGAACAGTAAATCCCGATTGACAATTTCCCGGATTATTCCCGTTTTTTTTTATTTGGAAATTTTCACAGTTGTGTGATGTACAATTAAGCATAAAACCGAGATCGCTAGGTTAAATTATAGTCGCTATATTCATAGTCGGGTGGATAGAATTTCGATCTATCATAAAGCGGAACCAATTCAATATAGTTTAGACAAACAATTGAAAAGGTACTATGAAATTTTCTACACAAAGCGTTGATTATTCTTTCTTCGCCAATCGAACGCAAACTACCGGCATCATCGGATAGGGGAAACTTTCGCCAATTTAAAGATGGTGTTAGTTTGTGTTGGCGAGACTTGAGTCACGAGAAAAGGGTTTCCGAAGTTTTGTTCGCAATAGCTGATGTGCTCTTTTCTGTTGATGGTCGTGATTTGCTCGATTGGTTCCGCTATTTGACAGCTCAATTGGTTCCCGAGATTCTATCCGCCAGACTATGAATAAAGCGACTATAGGTTAAATGGGCAGCATTTTGACCGTGAATTTGGTTCTGCGTTCAAAGTCTTGTTTTAACTACCCTGACAAATTTTTTTACAGGATTTTATTAAAATGTTCTCAAGCATTTTCTTTAGAATAATTTGCTTATTATTTTAAATAAAAATTAATAAGAGAGGAGCCCTTGAACATATCTTTATTTTATTTATTTATTCGTCATCCATCAATCGTAGACCATTACAGTTTTTTGTATTTTTATTTATTATTTATTTATTTATTTATTTATCAGTGTTGCCAAATCCATTTTCGTTGTCTGTAACACCTTCCCTCTTAATAGAGCTGGTATGGGTCAAACCATCGAGGCTACCTACGAAGACGGGAAGAGCGCCGAGGTAGAACTTCTACCGGTTCGGTTTCAGCTGCTATCTCGAACTAAGTTGATGTTGCTGTAGCTGCTGTCGTAGGAAACATTGACGACATCGACGTACTCGTAGTCGTTGATGGACCACATCTCGGTGACGGTGGCAATGATTAAGGCGTCATCGGATTTGCAGTTGATGCTGAGCTAGAGGCTTGCCATGTTGGTGATTGAACGGGCTCTTCCGGTGCAAACGACGACGGTGGCTGGGGTAGGCTCCAGGCAGACATTAGGACGTTCAACAGAAATGAAAAGTGTGAGCTCATGGCTTGTCTGACTGGTAACTTGGTATACGAACTAATGGGGTTTCGACTACGCAACTGGTTGACGTGCGAGCGCAGCATCTGAGCATCGGTCCACACGTTATACATTACGTTGCCGATTCTCTCGAGAACAATGCCAGGTACCCATTTCCAGGTGTTTTTGGTTTACTCCTTGGCGTAGACAGCATCGTCACAGTTAAACGATCGTCGCTTCTGTTCTTTCCGCTCTTCTGGAACTGCCATGGGCATGGGCGGTTACCGTAACAACTCGAGACTGGTTCGGATTTTACGGCCGAACAAAGCCTCTGACAGAGTTTTGTTTTCTGGTACAGAGCTATTTGGCGTGCCCTGTACGTAAGCAGAAACGTATCGATTGCTTCATCCATTATTCCTCTCACCTCTCGGATCTTCTTGACGTCCCTTTTGAATGTATCCATGAAACGCTCTGCTTGATTGTGGATGGAACGGGGCCATCGTGAGGTTACACAGAATTTTACAAACTCCACCTTGGTGAATTGTGTTCCGTTGTCCGAGACCAGTGTAACTGGCATCCCCAGTCGAGCGAATAGTCCAGGCAAGATGGAAATTGTGGATATCGAGGTAATGCTGTGCGTTCTGACAATCTCAGGCCACTTGGAGTAGGAGTCAACGACGATTAAGAAATAGTCGCCATCGATTGGACCTTGATTAAGGTGATCCAAGCATCGTTTTTGGTGTTTCGATTAAATGACGAGTCGATCGGCAAATAAAATGAACCCATCCACTACGGTGAAGGATTCCTGTCTGGCGTAGAATCGTTTGAGCTCCGGTTCGACTTGCTTAGATTGCGACCAGTCGGTAGACCTTGCCCATAAGTGGATCAGCCGAGTGCTTTGCGCGACGACTCTGAAAGTGAATCCGCGGCTACTGACGAGATATCTTCTGGCTTCGCATGCTGGCTAATCAGCCAAAACAGCAGGTCGTCGTGGCCGAACTTCTCAATCGGGAGGTACTCGATATCGAAGTCGTATAGAAGTAACTGTAGTGTATAGGATTGGAAGTTGGTCACTTGGACAAATATGAGAGATTTAGTTGATTTGATGCAGTATACTTTTTATCTAGGAAGCCATTATTTTGTACCTGTTCATAGATAACTTTTAAATTGGTTACGAATATGATATACAATAAACAAGGTTTAAGTAGTTTATATTTAGCGTATAGTCGACATTGATCGATATAAACAAGTAGGTTGACTGCTTGAATGTGAGCGTGCATTCGGAAGCACGAATATGATGCGTGTCAGGAGGCGAGCGTGCTTTCGAAGACACGATTGTGAGGCGATAATATCGAGAGGCAGGCTCGGATCCATGAGGGAGTCAGGGAGATAGAGATAGGCTTGCGTTTGCTATGAGAGCAGGCTGGCACCTGCTCAATGATCAGGATTAAACGACGGGAATGCAAACTAATCGTTATTCTGTTGACTATTCTTTGGACGGATGGACGTGTTTGTGTTTCGGTGACAAAACTCGGTCACTACAGTAACGTGAGGGCAAAACGTTGCAACCGGTTAGCCGTATACACCGGATACCTTTCTTACAGCCGAAGATTCGAATCAATGGAGCGTGGTGGGTTTGAAGGCGGAAACGCCCACCGATGATCATTTTGTGAAACTTTGTGACAGCGAAGACCTTTTCTATAAAGCTGACTGTAGTTCTGCTCCGCCTTGATGAGTGCTCTCGAGGCGTGCTGCACCACCTTGATGGAGCCATCGGGGAACTTATAACGGATTGTGGCCCCGAGACCGACTGATGAAGCATCGGCGGACGTGATGATCTCCTTTTTCGGATCAAAGTGTGTAAGCAGCAGGTCCGAAGTAATAATCTACTTGAATCGATCGAACGCTTATTGACACTCCATATTCCAATCAAACTTTGATTCTGTTTTGAGGAAGTTATCTAGGGAATAGCGAAGCACGGAGACCAAATACGTTAAGTTAAGATAACAATCCTAATACACGGAGACCAAATACGTTAAGTTAAGATAACAATCCTAATAGTTACTTTCACATGGAAAAATATTGTTGTTTGAAAGAAACCTATAGTTATTCCAACATTAATTTGACCGTCAACTCAATCATATCTACCTAATAGATTCAACTGTTCATCTTATACTCAATTCAACTATAATTTGATCAATTATAACAACCGTCAAATGTAATTTATTTATATAATTTGGTTTCAAGTGATCATCATAAATCCACATACATTTAACTTGTGATGCGTAGAGCAGGCCTTAAGATAGCTGGCTCTCACGCAGATGAACACGGTTCAAATCTAAGTTGAATGTTCTTGTTCACTTTTTTATGATTTTGCAGTTGTGTTTTTGAGATCGATAAAGAAGCAAAACAAACTTTATTTAATATGTCGATAATGAAGAGCAGTTCGTTTAATGAACATTGTAAAATTTTGCTTTTCTAACAATAGTTTTCTTGAATCAACTAACGCATAGTTGTATTTTGAAGTTTGGCGTTTGTTCATCTACTGAAAAATATAGTTGAGCCAACCGAGGAGCCAACTATGGACTATAGTTGTTGCCCTCTATATATAGTCAAATCAACTATAGTTTCGGGTTATCTCTAAAAGAATTGAACAATATAGTTATTTTGACCGGAAAAATAATTGCGTCTGCTATAATTTGTTTTCCGTGAGCGCTCGCATATTAGACACGAATTTGCAATAATAGTTAATCGCGCCAAGGAAGAAGCACACACCGGATACGTCGGAAAGAGGAACAATTTGCTAATTGCCTCAACTTTTGCTGGATCCGGTTGAAATCCGCTAGCGTTGATGATGTGTCCGAGATAGCGAATTTGTCGCTTCCCAAATGAACATTTTTCAGCTCGAATCGTAAATCCGAAGTCTTTAATTCGCTGAAGAACGACTCGGAGATCGCGGTCGTGCTTTTGCTGGTTCTCACCACCCACAACAACGTCATCAAGATAACCGGATGCTCCTGGTAGATCGTGTTGATGAGTTGCTGGAAAACTCCAGGAGCAATGTTCACACCCGGTGGAAGGCGGTTGTAGAGGTAAAGTCCACGGTGCGTGTTGATAGTGAGTAAACTCCGAAATTTTCGATCGACCGGTACCTGCAGAAAAGCGTCTGACAGATCAATCTGACTGAACACTTGCCAGTTCACTAGCTTGGCAAAGATATCTTCCGGTAGAGGCAACGATTACAGAGCGGAGTTCAAGCCAGTTGAGTAATCTCCGCAGATGCTGATTGCTCCATTTGCCTTGCGCATGACAACTATAGGAGAAGCCCACTCCGAATAATCGATCGCCGTAATGAATTTCAGCTTCTCCAATCTGTCCAACTCCTGGTTGACGGCATCGTACCAACAATCAATTCGAAACTAACGATTTCAAATTGGCTCACTACTTGACTAGCCTATTGGTCCCAAGCAAATTGATTAACGTATCCCATTCTACTATAAATTCCAGTACTACACTATGTCTGTTTTGATTCGCTATAAAAGCTTGACAGATAAAATGAGGGGTTCGTGGATTTTCCAATGTTTCGGGGGATGCATCGATTAGCTTGGGACCGAAGATAGTACCAGAGCTGAGCCAAAAAGTTGTTGATTTTGTGTACAATGATTCTTTGACAGTGTGCAAAGCGTGTATCATTTTGTCATATTTTTATGCATTTCAGTTTTGAGTAGAGTGAATGAGATAGAACCAAAACATTCTAATACATTTGGTGAAAATGCTAGTACAATCCAGTAGTAGTGTTTCCATGTGGTACAATCCAGTAGTAGTGGTTTTGCCATGTGGTACACTGAAAAATTGAAATAGCAGGTTAGTCACCAAAGTTTTCGAGCCGCTCCGTCTGTCACTTCTGTCGTGACCGGACCGAGGTTTCCAGCCTTGGTCACGGCTACACGAATTAGCGATGCAGCTCCCACGGGTCATTTGTATATGCTGCTGCTGCTGTTTTTGCTTGCTGCTGCTGTTGCTGATGTTTCTGTTGCTGCTGCTGGTGGTGGTCCGTCACCTCCAAAATTTCTTTTGCTGCTGTTTCTGCTGCTGGTGGTGGTCCGTCACCTCCAAAATTTCTTTTGCTGCTGTTTCTGCTGCTGGTGGTGGTCCGTCACCTCCAAAATTTCTTTTGCTGCTGTTTCTGTTGCTGCTGTTTCTGCTGCTGGTGGTGGTCCGTCACCTCCAAAATTCGTTACAAGAATGACTTCAACGAGCTTAGGTACTTCATATTTATACCTGCTAACCTATCAAAATTCTCTAACCAATGAGATTCCGTTTACATACGGACTATCACACTTCACGCTCACTCGATTCTACTCATTATTTATTCAACTCTAACTCTATCTACTACATTCTTCCCCTTTTCTACTCTCCTTAATTGAGGACAGGGGGCATTATATTCACCCATTTGGGGGAATTTCATCTACCCTCTCGGGGGACTTTCATCTATCCTCTCAGAGATATTTCATCCATCAGGTGATAATTATTTTCAAACTTGCCACACTGATATTTATTTCATAATTCTCAATATCTGTTATCATTATTCATGAAAATGACTACCTATTTCAATATAATCATTGAAATCAGTGTCACCAATTTCAACCGCGTACATGAATATTACCGTTCTATTCAAGTTTCAGATGAACTAATTATCCATTAGGTCATGGCTATTTATCCATTAGGTCATGGTAAATTTCTTCAGTTTACTTTTCCATCCATCATGTTGTATCAATTCTTATTTACCATGAATCAGGTCATGGTAATACTTATTAACCATCCACTATCCTATCTATTTTGCCTTGAAGTCTTCTCGAAATAATACATATTTTGCCTCGGAGACCTTTCACTCCGAAAATTTACAAGAATCCTTATTATTATTATTTTACAATAAACAGTTTCGGCTTGGCAGTCTGGCAATCACTCAATCAGAACAAATTAATTTTGTAATTTGTCCCTACGTTTCGGCTCTGATTAGGGCCTTCTTCAGGGGAAACTGAGGGGAATTTTATTTTTAGAATTAATTGTTTCACATTTAATAAATATTTTACACTCACAATTGTTTGATTTGTTCTTTGTCTAAATACTTTTTGAAGTCTAACGTCTGTTTTTCTGGTGGTAAGTTTTTATACATAGCGGTTTTTAGTTGAATATTCAAAGTTTTTTTCTTTTTTTGATTTTTATATAATTTGTGTCGGATATAAAATTGTTTGCGGTTGTGCACTCTTCGAGGGTTATGGTGGCTATGGTCAACGATTATCGGGACACCAATCACTTGTAAACAAACTAGAAACAATACTATCATCCGGCGCTGATGAAACACAATTAGCTGATCTAACAAACAAAACAGCTATGATCGAACACTGTATAACCCACGAACACAGATTCAATTTGGAGAAAACAGCAATAGTTGATCGAAGCAACAATACAAATACACTTGCATTCCTTGAAATGTGCCATATATATAGTACACCCCATACAGTCAATAGAAGAACAGACGTAGACAATTTGAACACAGCTTACGCAGCAATCTTACACTCACTAAAAGCCAAATCAATCAATGCCCAAGAGCAGTACCAATTATGCCCACCTGAATCCAACTAAAAAGCTCAACTTTAATACCCGTTCCCACCATTTCACCATAGCCACCATAACCCTCGAAGAGTGCACAACCGCAAACAATTTTATATCCGACACAAATTATATAAAAATCAAAAAAAGAAAAAAACTTTGAATATTCAACTAAAAACCGCTATGTATAAAAACTTACCACCAGAAAAACAGACGTTAGACTTCAAAAAGTATTTAGACAAAGAACAAATCAAACAATTGTGAGTGTAAAATATTTATTAAATGTGAAACAATTAATTCTAAAAATAAAATTCCCCTCAGTTTCCCCTGAAGAAGGCCCTAATCAGAGCCGAAACGTAGGGATAAATTACAAAATTAATTTGTTCTGATTGAGTGATTGCCAGACTGCCAAGCCGAAACTGTTTATTGTAAAACCTCACAGTCGAACACTCCAACACAATATTATTATTTTAAGCATAGTATACCATCCTTCATGTCATGGTAAATTTCTTCAGTTTACATTTTCATCCATCATGTCGTGTCAATTCTTATTTATCATCTATCAGGTCATGGTAATTCTTATTTACCATCTATCAGGTCATTGTAATACTTCTTTACCATCCACTATACTATCTATCTTGCCTTGCGTTTTCTCGTTTCGTAAAATAATACATATTTTTCCTCGGGGACCTTTCACTCCGGAAAATTTCAAGAATCCTTATTATTATTATTTTTAGCATAGTTTACCATCCTTCATGTCATGGTAAATTTCTTCAGTTCACATTTCCCTCTATCATGTCGTATCAATTCTCATTTACCATCCATCAGGTCATGGTAGTTCTTATTTACCATCCATCAGGTCATGGTAATTCTTATTTAGCATCCATCAGGTCATGGTAGTTCTTATTTACCATCCATCAGGTCATGGTAATTCTTATTTACCATCCATCAGGTCATGGTAGTTCTTATTTACCATCCATCAGGTCATGGTAATTCTTATTTACCATCCATCCATGCTGCGAAAATTTTCTAAGTTTTTTTTTACTATCTCACTATACTCACTTTTTTTTTTTACTCTTTATTTGTTCCAAATTCAAAATAAATTACATTTCATTTTAACCTAGGTGCTCCAGTTATTGCAGTAACGTACCAGCCTTAATTGTTATGATATATATCTAAGTGTTTTTACATTGTTCATGTCTTGGCAATTCAGTATTTTAAACAGGTTTTTTAACCTGCATGTCAGTATAACAATTGATATCTTAAAACTAAAAACTAAAACCAAATCTTATCTAAGTATAAAGGGAATTAATCGTTGCAATTGAGAATTGCAACGATTTTTGCCTGAAATTATTAATTATTTTGTTGGACATTTGTGCTAAAGTCTCAACATTCGAAATTCTATGTACTTCGGTAGTACTGTACCAGGGAGGCAACTTCAAAATCATCTTCAGAATTTTGTTCTGAATCCTTTGAAGTGCTTTTTTCCTGGTAGTGCAACAACAAGACCATATTGGCACAGCGTAAAGCATGGCCGGTCTAAAAACTTGTTTAAATATTAGAAATTTATTCGTCAGGCAAAGTTTGGATTTCCTGTTTATAAGAGGATACAAACATTTAATATATTTGTTACATTTGGCTTGAATGCCCTCAATGTGATCTTTAAAAGTTAATTTTTGGTCAAGTATTAATCCAAGATATTTCACTTGGTTTGACCAGGAAATTGGAACTCCGTTCATAGTGACTATGTGACTACTACTAGGTTTCAAAAAGGAAGCTCTAGGCTTATGTGGAAATATTATAAGTTGAGTTTTGGAAGCGTTGGGAGAAATCTTCCATTTTTGTAAATAAGAAGAGAAAATATCTAAACTTTTCTGCAGTCTGCTGCAAATAACACGAAGACTTCTTCCTTTAGCGGAAATGCCTGTGTCATCAGCGAACAAAGATTTGTGGCAACCCTGAGGCAAATCAGGGAGGTCCGAAGTGAAAATGTTATACAATATAGGCCCAAGAATGCTACCCTGAGGAACTCCTGCTCTAACAGGTAGTCGATTAGATTTGGAATTTTGATAATTTACCTGCAGAGTTCTGCCAGTTAAATAATTTTGAACTAATTTCATGATATAAAGTGGAAAATTAAACTTTTTCAATTTAGCAATCAAACCTTCATGCCAAACACTGTCGAATGCTTTTTCTATGTCTAGAAGAGCAACTCCAGTTGAGTGGCCTTCCAATTTGTTTGAACGAATTAAATTGGTAACCCTTAAGAGTTGATGAGTAGCTGAATGCCCATGGCGAAATCCAAACTGCTCATCTGCAAAAATTGAGTTCGTATTGATGTGAAGCATCATTCTATTCAAAATTATCTTTTCAAAAAGTTTACTTATTGAAGAAAGCAAACTTATTGGGCGGTAGCTAGAAGCTTCAGCTGGATTTTTATCCGGCTTCAAAATTGGAACAACTTTTGCATTTTTCTATTTATCAGGAAAGTATGCCAAATGGAAACAACTGTTAAATAATTTTACCAAGAAAGACAAGGTACTCTCTGGGAGTTTTTTGATGAGGATATAGAAAATTCCATCATCACCTGGAGCTTTCATATTTTGAAACTTTTTAGTTATAGACCTTGCTTCGTCCAAATCAGTCCCCCAGGAATCATCAAAAATATTTTCCCGAGAGAAAATATTCAGAAAATCCCTAGCAACCTGATTCTCAATAGGACTAGTAAGACCCAAACTGAAATTATGGGAACTCTCGAATTGCTTAGCAAGTTTCTGAGCTTTTTCCAAATTTGTGATCAAAATTTTACCACCTTCTTTAAGCGCTGGAATAGGCTTTTGAGGTTTTTTCAAAATTTTTGTGAGATTCCAAAAGGGTTTAGAACTCGGGTCTACTTTAGAAATATTATTTTCAAAAGTTTTGTTCCTCAGGGCAGAGAATTGCTTTTTAATTTGTTTTTGCAAATCCCGCCAGATAACCTTCATGGCAGGATCGCGTGTTCTTTGATATTGTCTCCTACGGACATTTTTAAGACGGATCAGGAGCTGAAGATCGTCGTCTATTATAATTGAATCGAATTTAACCTCGCATTTTGGTACTGAGGCAGCTCTTGCTGCAACTATAGAAGTAGTCAGAGATTCAAGAGCATAATTAATTTCATCTTTGGTTTGCAAAGGCATGTCTGGATCGAAGTTATATTCCATAAATGTTCGATACTGCTCCCAATCAGCTCTATGGTAATTGAAAGTAGAGCTGTTGGGATTACAAATTATTTCTTGGGATATTTCAAAAGTTACTGGAAGGTGATCAGAACCGAAGTCAGCATGGGTAACCAGTTGGCTACAAAGTTGACATGAATCAGTTAAGACCAAATCAATAGTGGAGGGATTTCTTGCAGAAGAAAAGCATGTTGGGCTGTTTGGATATTGAATAGTGTAATAACCTGCAGAACAATTATCAAACAGAATATTACCATTGGAATTGCTTTGAGCATTATTCCATGAGCGGTGTTTTGCATTAAAATCACCAATAATGAAAAATTTAGACCTATGACGGGTAAGTTTCTGGAGGTCACCCTTGAGAAAATTCTTTTTCTGGCCTACGCATTGGAATGGCAAATAAGCAGCTATAAACGTAAGTTGTCCAAATTTTGTTTCAACGGAAACTCCCAAAGTTTCAAAAACTTTAATTTCAAATGAAGAAAGAATTTTATGTTTGATTCGTCTTTGAATAATGATGGCAACGCCACCACAGGGTCCATCAAGACGATCATTTCTATAAATCAAGTAATTTGCGTCCTTCTTAACCTTATGGTCAGGTTT
This sequence comes from Ochlerotatus camptorhynchus, assembly GCF_037179485.1. NCBI lineage: Eukaryota > Metazoa > Arthropoda > Insecta > Diptera > Culicidae > Ochlerotatus > Ochlerotatus camptorhynchus. The sequence continues at coordinate 45,014 of NW_027041346.1, forward strand.
AAGGAACGTTTCAGTTATAACGGCAATATGCACGTTATGAACTCTCAAAAAGTTAAATAGCTCGTCTTCATTATCTTTAAGAGATCGAGCATTCCAATTTACAATATTTAATGCTTTAAAATCCATTACTGAATTTTAAAGTCATGACAATATTATTTGCAAATTTTACTCCAGTTTGAATAGCATCAAACATGGAGTTAGATTTAAGCATATCAGAAATCATGTCAATTAATGATTTCTGTAAAAAATCCATTTTAGGGGCAGTAATGCTTCCTAAGTCAAAATTGTCAAAATTTCCGTTAGAACGTTGGTTAGTATTTTGATATCTACCCGCTGCAATAGCAGCATAGGTAGCTCCATTAACTCGCTGAACATTGTTAGCAGCGAGGGGAGTAGGTACAGATGAAAAATTTGAAGCAAGGGTGATATTTGTACCTACGGGTACGAATGTAGAATTTGTTCCTCGCTGACCGTTGTTAACAGCAGAGGAATTTGTACCTGGTCGGAAACGTGGAGCGTTTCTTACCTGTCGGTTAGAACGAGATTGTAGGATCGCTTTGCGAGTCTTACATTCCCAAAAATTGGATTTGTGGTTTTCACCACAATTTGAACATTTAAATTTCTTAGGATCTTCCTTCACAGGACAGTCGTCCTTTGCGTGAGATGAATCACCACAATTCATGCATTTAGCTGGCATGTAGCAATTTTTAGTTCCGTGACCCCATCCCTGGCACTTACGGCACTGAGTGAGGTTTTGGAAATTTCCTCCAGTCTTCCTGAAGTGTTCCCACTTCACTCGGACATGGAGCATAAGGCTAGCTTTTTCTAAGGCCTTAAGGTTGTTCAGTTCACTAGACTTGAAGTGAACTAAATAAAAATCATTAGAAATCCCGTTGCGCGAATCGCCAGGACGGGATTTCATTTTCATTTTGATTACTTGGAGTGGCACAACTCCAAGTAATTTTGTAAGTTCATCTTTGATCTGATCCAGGGATTCACCACTGGGCAGTCCTTTCATGACAACCTTGAACACACGTTCAGTTTTGGTGTCGTAAGTAAAAAAATTGTGCTTCTTCTCAGTAAGATACTTGAGAAGACATTTAAATCCGTCCAAGGTTTCAGCCAATACACGGCATTCACCCCGACGTCCAATTTGTAATGAAAACTTAACTTTCACGAAGTTCAAAAGTTCTATGCGAATAGCATGGAAATCGGAAGTGGTTATCACAATAGGGGGAATCTTTTCCTTCTTGGCATTAAGCCGGGAAAGTTTACTAGAATTTTTCTTGGATGATGGATCATTCTCATCATCCGTGAGCAAATCAAATTGATTACTCAAATTAATTTCTTCAGAAGGGGGGTCAAGAGTTTGCCCCTTTCTTTTGCGTTTAGGCGCCATGACGGCAGTAATTTTTTATCCAAATCGATTACTATAAGAATCTGAAGGATCGAAGAGGAATTTTCCAAATCGATATCCAAGAAGGATTACCTCGGGTAGGGTCCAAACAAGGATCGAAGAGGAATAAAGTTGAATAAGGTAGAAATTTTACAGGTTGAGCACTGAAAAGTGCTGTTTAAATTTGTTGTAGCTTTAGGTAGTAGTAACACTTCCTTCAGCAAAAAGCAAATAGATCCGCACGGCAAGAGAGCACGATGCGGACTGTCACTATACTCACTTTTACACTATATGCTGCTACCAGCTGCGCCATTGTCGTGACCGGACCGAGGTTTCCAGCCTTGGTCACGGCTACACGAATTAGCGATGCAGCTCCCACGGGTCATTTGTATATGCTGCTGTTGCTGTTTCTGTTGCTGCTGTTTCTTTTGCTGCTGTTTTTGCTTGCTGCTGTTTCTGTTGCTGCTGTTTCTGCTGCTGGTGGTGGTCCGTCACCTCCAAAATTTCTTTTGCTGCTGTTTCTGCTGCTGGTGGTGGTCCGTCACCTCCAAAATTTCTTTTGCTGCTGTTTCTGTTGCTGCTGTTTCTGCTGCTGGTGGTGGTCCGTCACCTCCAAAATTTCTTTTGCTGCTGTTTCTGTTGCTGCTGTTTCTGCTGCTGATGGTGGTCCGTCACCTCCAAAATTCGTTACAAGAATGACTTCAACGAGCTTAGTTAGGTGCTTCATATTTATACCTGCTAACCTATCAAAATTCTCTAACCAATGAGATTCCGTTTACATACGGACTATCACGCTTCACGCTCACTCGATTCTACTCATTATTTATTCAACTCTAACTCTATCTACTACAACTTCGTTTGTGCTCATAGTGTTATTACTTTTCGAGATTGAGCTCTTATTCGCGAGACAACGGTGATTGACGTATTTGTTTACAAATGCAATTACGCCCAAATCTCAAATCACTCCGGAAATAATATGGCCAATTTTTTTATGTTTTGTTTTCTTTTTCACTGATCATCCTTCGGAAGGGAAGTAAAGCCGTTGGTCCCCGGTAAATTAGTTGATGGGTCGATATGTAGGGTCCAGGCACAAACGAAGTGACAGACGGAGCGGCTCGAAAACTTTGGTGACTAACCTGCTATTGCAATTTTTCAGTGTACCACATGGCAACACCACTACTACTGGATTGTACCATAGAGGTAACTCTAAGACCACTGGGTCCCGAAGAAAATCATTATTATTTTTGGCTCACTCAGTACCAGAACAACGGTCCCAAGCAGTCCCAAGCTATTTCACTCACCCCTGCATGTTCTGCATGAATCCACACACCCCTGATGTTATCTGTCAAACTTTCATAGCGAATCAAAACAAACATAGTGTAGTAATAGAATTTCAACTAGAATAGGGTACGTTAATCGTTTGCTTGGGACCAATAGGCTACTAAAGTGGTGAGCCAATTTAAAATCGTTAGTTTCGTATTGATTGTTGATTGTACCACATGGCAACACTACTACTAGATTGAACTAGCATTTTAACCGAATGTACTAGAATGTTTTGGTTCTATCTCTTTCACTCTACTCAAAACTGAAATGCATAAAAAAAATGACAAAATGATACGCACTCTTTGCACACTGTCAAAGAATCATTGTACACAAAATCAACTTTGTTCAAATCAAAAAAACTAACCCATCTGGTGGATGATGGCACAAGCTTCCAAGAAAATTCTATTATAGTGAACCACATTATTTTAATGGATTTCTTCGCCAGTAAGTCGTCTGTCACTTCGTTTGTGGTCCAGGTGTGGGAGTTGCCTTCTTGGCGTCAGCAGCATTGGTACTCAGCTGAGTGATGCGGAGTAACACGAAATGGTTGTCAAAAAGAATCCAACTGGTGCTGTCAAAAAGAATCCAACGATCGAGAGCTGCTAAAAGTGTTATTTTTCTTAAACAATCTCGGTCGGCAGAGAAAGTATTGTGGTCAATGTTAGAAATACTTACAAATAATTCAACGAAACAGTCTTTATTTTTTTTTGCTCCGATGGCTTTGTTGAGTAAAAAAAAACATTGTTTACGCTTTGATATTAACAGTACATAATATTTATTATTCACACTTAAATAAACATGCTTCGACTATCATGTTTAGTTTTTTGCATTTTCCTTACTTTTTCCGCGTTCAACCTGTGTTGTATCATCGATTTTATAAGAAATTTCTTCAATTCGTGGCAGTTTGGTAACATTACTGGGAAAGGAACAGAATGCAGGTATGTTGAAAACTCTTTTCCTGAATTTTCAATGCCTTCCTCTCTCAGCTGTGTATAACAGTAGTCCAACGTCGCATAATAATTGAAGATTTTTTCTGAAGGATAATCATGTAGACTGTCTGTTGATTTTTGTAGCAAAATGGTATAGCGGCTGATTTCGGGTTGTGCACATTGAAAGACATTCATTACACGCTTTATTATTGGTTAATGAATTTAGAAATACCTTTCTACAATGGTGGAACAGAGCATTGCGATGCAATAATAACATTTCCAGAAGCAATTGAATCGACTGAAGAGAAATCATAGCCAGGGTAATTTCCGGATTTAACCACCTCAGACGCATTGAGTTAAACTTCGAATGTTTGTCCGGATGAAGATGGTACAACGGTACAACGTTGTCTATGCCTAAATCATCGTGTTCAGAATCATTACCTGGATTGCGACGCCTGCCCTTTAGAAGATCGTTGAATGAAATTAAGTAATTTCTGTCATCAACATCATATGAACTACCCTTCGGAACATGCATGTACTGTGAAAGAGAAATAGTACGCAAATGCTGTTTCATTTGAAGGGCTGTTGGTCGTTTTTGTTTCGATCGAATGACTGAAAACACATTTTCCAGACAGTCCTGAACAAATCGTGACTTGTACAAAACATCATAATTAATTTTGTCAAAAAAATATGATTGAAGCCCGAGGGGGGCGTCACATCTAAATCTCAATTATGGATACTCGAAAAATCTCACACTAGCAAACCAATCTACTAAAAATCTTCTTTCATTTCTCGCATCTACTTGCATCGTGCAGCATCTTTTTGCAGGAAATCTTCAGAATCGTCATAAATCTTCTTTCTATCTACTCAGCGTGCGCGCAGCTAACCACGCTAAAACAAAATCGTTTCCGCATCGTAGATAGAGCTGGGGGGGGGGACGTGCTGTCAAATCAGCCTACTGATCATCTTGTATGAAACTGGTTCCAAACGTAAACAAACGCTGTAGGTTTCTTATGGCTTGTTTACGTTTGGAACCAGTTATGCGAGGTAGGCGAAGATTGTTCGTATTTGACAGCCAACTCCCCCCTTGAGATAGAGTCGTCCCCCTCGTTGAAGCCGAACAATTGCCTTTGTTGCCATCACTGCTGCAGTTTGCCAAGGCTTCCAATGCCCACTTTTGCCTACTTTGATATCACTCATAAGCCTCGCAATCATCTCAATATGATCGATGAACGACTTATGACGAAATGGCTCAGAACGTTGCAAGACTTGACCATTCTCACGAGAGTTTATAATACCGTACCATTTCCTCACATCAGCCAAGAACACGCCCGTGGTTCTCAATGTCGACTGATTTGTTTTCTGTCCAACAACCTCCAATGCTGCTGCAACGGGGTAGTTGCAGTACTTAGTCGCATTAGATACCTTCATTTTATCTACATTAGCGAGTGGTTTATTATCAAAATCAACATCTGTTTCCTTTAGTCGACCCATCAATCTATAGGCAGCGTCGTTTTGTAGATTATCTTCTACCAGGATCTTGAGATGCATTCGATCGACCACATTTGACTGTAAACCACGTTCCTTGACATACATGGAGGCAAAATGATCAGTTTGTTCGATATCCAACCATGTATCATGTTTTTGAAAATGTGTACTGGATCGGGTATAAACTCTAGCCTTCTACTCGGATCACACGGATGCACAATCGATAGATCATCTTGAAGTGTAGTTTTCACTGCTCGGATTCCAAACTCATTCCACATCGTTCTATTCGAACTACCACAGTCAGTTGTAACAAAATAAACTCGAAGATTGTGACATTCAGCTTTCTCTATAATATCCATAACAATCGGTTTAAGTTGACCATCCGGTATTGAATTCCCAGTAAATTCAAAAGCCACAATTTATTTCCATCGCTCTGAAATTCCGCCCAACATGAAGACCAACCCTTTGGTGGCCAGAGCGTCCGATGGTGGCAGCGTAACGTTACCATACCATTGCTTACTAGTCGGAAATACTTCCTTTGCTTCGTCGATGCTCATCTCATCGAGAAAAAACCACAATCTTTCGCATCGTCTCCCAAAACAGATATCTTGTCTTCTAATAAGGCAATCATATTGTCGAGAACACCTGAAAGCATATAACGGTAGATTAGAATCAATTAATTGGAAAAAAAATGAAAGTTATAGCGTGTTATAGCATCGTTATAGCACAACTTGAAAAAGTTTCCAGAGCGTTTACCTGTATCGAATGTTATACCCTGGATATGCTCGAGAAGCGTGCGAGTGGATGGATACGGCTGGTGACATTTACGGAGGAACTCGTATCCCTTTCCGCATGAGAATCGAGTTTGCAAACCACGGACACGAAACGAAAATCAATTATTTTATTCATGTGTTTCCCTAATAAAAATTTTATGGTTAATTTGCTTAACGACGTGTTCGGGGTATCATCCAAACCATTTGTGGAATTGTTCAATCATTTGGGTTACCGTTCGTTTATGGTTATTTTTTATTAGGGTTCACTTATACATTTTTACCAAAACATCAGCCTTATATATTCCATAAGACAAACCACATAGGTCCTATAAGAATGCATAAAAAGAGATAAAAAGTATGTGTGACCGCTTATACATTTCATTTGACACATGGTATTCATTAACTTTTTGCAAGGCGTCTGCTTATTACTTGACTTATACATTTTATGAATAATTAGCAATAGAAATTTGCCAAAAGGTATAAGGAGATTTCTATTCGTGGACCAATGTCGGCTCTGACCACTTTCTAACCTTTTTTACTTGCCCAAGTACGATCTGCATTTGGTCGTTGTTAAACACTTTGCTGAGATGCTGTGGAATTTCAAACTGCTTGCTCAGTTGATTAAATTTAAATTCCCATGTTTGAGCTTAAAGCCGCCACATAGATAACAGCATGCGGAAAAAAAACGTCAACAATTTATGTGATTTGATTCACATTTGTCAGAGTTGTTATTTAAATAGATTAAAATTACCTTCTATATTTGGCACAGCACTTTCTCGATGGTTTGACTTTATTCTCCCCTGATGGCTTGAGTTTAATCTGTCCAACTGATAGTTCCGGATTCTCAAACTCGGATGCTCCGGTGTTATCGTAGTTGAAGGGGTTAGGATCGTTGTTGATTAAGTCTGCGTAGTTGTGGTCCATTAGTGCTGGTGATGAATACAGCGGCAGAGGAGTCATTGTATCCGTTTGGTGGAAATCATATTCCTCTTCATCAAACAGAGGTTTGATTGTCGGAATCGCATTACTGTTTTCCACCAAGTTCCCCTGCCGATTGTACTGGAACGATGTTCTTTTATCAAAATGGTCCTGCGGAAATAAAAATATCATAAGTATGCTTGTATTTCCAACAATTTAGCCTTTGAACTTACTGCACAGACCCGCGAACTTTTGTTCAAAACTAATTTATCGTTCTCGCAGAAATTCAACCAATGTAAGCGTATAAATTTATTTGCTGGAAAACGATAAAAACTGATCCGATCGTCCTTACTGGTTTTCGGATATCCCTTTACAGAACAGCGCATTTTTTACCAATATTCTTCATTAAAAAAAACTTGCTCAAACACACGAATGTAAATAATGCAACGAACAAAAGATCCAGAACAAACGAACTGCTGAAGGAAGAATGTAAACAAACTTTATAATGTCGATTTCGTTTTTACCGAGGGGGACGACTCTATCTATGATGCAGAAAAGATTGTGTTTTGCTGTGGCTAGCTGCACGCACGCTGAGTAGATAGATGGAAGATTTATGTCGATTTTGAAGATTTCCTGCAAAAAGATGAAGCACGATGCAAGTAGATGCGGGAAATGAAAGATGATTTTTCGAAGATTGATTCGCTAGTGTGAGATTTTTTGAGCATCTAGAATTGAGATTTAGATGTGTCGCCCCCCTCGGTTTTTACTACACTACACCGGTGTAGTGTAAGCAGCAATAAGTGCGAGTCATTGACAGTTCATCATCATTTGTTTGTAAACAAAGGTGCAACCGATAGCTACACCCTAATTTTTTTCGGTTTTCGGCAGTGTAGCACCGGTGTAGCTACACCGCAAAAACGAAAACGACATAAGAGTCATGTGGGTAGGTGCACTCCCAACACCATGTACACGTTATTTATGGAGCAAAGGATGAACTTTTGACAGCATGTATATGCAATTTGTGAGCAGTGCATTAGCAAAACAATTTGTGACTTCGGAAAGTTGTCAAGTTGTTTTCCTGCTGACTTGCAAAATAGAACCGGCTGTGTTCGCAATACCCACTCAGTACGGAAAACAAGATCGACGGAAAAAAAAATTAAGGAAAAAAAAAAATTGAATATATTTAGCAACTGCAGCTCGAACTGTTTTCATTGTCATTGTAACCATGTTATTTACTGTCAAAACATTGGACATTTTTGTCCATCACCATAGAATCACAACGAAATTCATGGTTCACAACAATGAAAATCATGGTATTTGAGAAATTTACAGTAAAAAAGGGGGGTTGTCAAGCATCTTAACAATATAAAAAAGTTATTTTTCTCGAACAAATTTGACCTTATCACACTAATTTTCGTTGTTTGAGTATTGTATCGTTACAAATCGAAATCCATTTTTTCTGCCGTACAATAATTTAACAATACATTTTAATGTACTCGAAATTCAACTGTAAAAAACATTGTAATTTCGTTGTTTTATTATAATTTTTTTTTTTCGGGTACTTACCTCAAGTTTCAAGATTTTCGGAAATTTTGCACTTATTTCCCGAAATTCACAAGTTTTGTTATTGTTTACATTTTTGTCCGGGTGAAAACGAGGGATTGGTTGGTAGTTATTTTTACATTCATGGCCCGGGGAATGGACACAGCAAATTAATGCTAAATTAAAATGAACTATTGTTGGCTTAATAATAGAATATTGTTATTTTTACAATAGTTGTAGTTGAAAAGTAACTTATTAAAACAAAAAGAATCCTATCTTGAATTTATATGAATAAGTATTATTGAAACAACAAAATGCAATATAATTTCAACCGGAATTGTTTGTTTAAATACAACTAAAGTTTTGTTTGGTTCAATGCAAACAGTTTTCTGTCCGTGTAGCACAGAGGTAACTCTAAGACTAGTAGGTCCCGAAGAAACGTGCTCAACTTTTTTGTTCAGCTCTGATACTATCTTCGGTCCCAAGCTAGTCGATTCACCCCTCGAAACATAGGAAAATCCACCAACCCCTAATTTTATCTGTCAAACTTTCATTGCGAATCAAAACAAACATTGTGCACAAAAGACGAGTGCACCGATGGATTTGAGTTCACTCACTCGACAAAAAGTGACACAATAGTGGGGCCCTGTTTACTAAAAATGAACGCATGAATAATACTCGCATAACATTTGAAACGGGCCTATCAACTTTTGTACACTTAACATGTTAAGTCCTCTTCGCGCGAACCGAATACGCCCACGCAAACTAACAACACCATCGGGTAGGGGAAATTCTCCCCTTCCCAATAGTGCTCATGGTTTGCGTGCGCGTACTTCGGTTCTAGTGAAAAGGACCTAGGAAGTTGTTAACAAAAGATGATAGGCCCTTTTCAAAAGTTACGCGAGCATTATTCGTGTGTTCATTTTTAGTAAACAGGGCCCCGCTGTTGTGTCAATTTTTGTTCAGTAGATGAACAAAAGTTCACCTGTGCACTCGTCTATTAGGTTTTGCACCGTCGGTTTAACCTCACATTTTTTGACATCTGGCAGTGTTTTGTTTACATGGACTTAGGAAAAAATTAAAAAAAAATATTAAATGTTTTTTTTTTTAGATTTTTTGGAGTGGAATATTTTTCAAAGGAACATAGTCGGATATCATGTGTTTTAGTTCTTTATATTTAAAACCTAAATCCACTTGAACAGCTAAAAAAGAATAGGTTAACAAACCACCACTGGATGTCAAACTGATGAATGCGGGTTCATCGCGTTCATTCGTGACGTTAGCGTGCAGCATCCTATACACAGAAATTCAAAACAACCCAAAATTAAGTTCTTTTCACTCATCTCCCATGTTCCGTACGATAAGCCAAATTTGGGTAAACCGGTTCAAAGTAGTTTGCATTTAAGGACGGCAAAAAAAATTACCCATCGCTAAGTTATTTTCAATTTTTTCTATCAAAATTAAGTTCAATTAACTCAAATTTGGGTATATCGCATATTACTCAATTTTGGCTTCTCGTACGGAACTAGACGGTTGAGTCGAATCTTTCGTTCTACTTTTGACAACAATAGCGAGAGGAAATGAAACGGGCAGAGGTAAAATAACTCAAATTTGAGTTTAAAAAACCCAAGCGGTGGGTAGTTTTGTTTTTCTGTGTAGACCTTTTTGACGTTTAATCGTCTTTCTCTATCTAGCACACATGGATGAATGAACGGTTTGTTTTCCCACTAATCTGTTTCCCTCTTGCTCGCACTCGTTCGATTGAAATGGTGCAGTAGTGTGCGCCGATTAAACGTCAAAAAGCTCTATAGACGAGTGCAGGGATGGATTTGAGTTCACTCATTCGACAAAAAGTGACACAGCAGTGGGGCCCTGTTTACTAACATGAATAATACTCACGTAACATTTTAAACGGGCCTATCAACTTTTGTACATAAAACTTGTTAAGTCCTCTTCGCGCGAACCGAATACGCCCACGCAAACTAACAACACCATCGGATAGGGGAAATTCTCCCCCTTCCAGATAGTGCTCTTGGTTTGCGTGGACGTACTTCGGTTATGGTGAAAAGGACCTAGCAAGTTTTTTACAAAAGTTGATAGACCCTTTTCAAATGTTGCGCGAGCATTATTCATGTGTTCATTTTTAGTAAACAGGGCCCCGCTGTTGTGTCACTTTTAGTCGAGTGAGCGAACTCAAATCCATCCGTGCACTCGTCTATACCTGGGGGACGTGCTGTCAAATCAGCCTACTGATCATCTGGTATGAAACTGGTTCCAAACGTAAACAAATGCTGTTGGTTTCTTATGGCTTGTTTACGTTTTCTAACCAGTTATGCGAGGTAGGCGACGATTGTTCGTATTTGACAGCCACCTCCCCTTCTTGGTCTATTAGGTACTGCATATAGTCGCTATATTCATAGTCTGGCGGATAGAATCTCGGGAACCAATTGAGCTGTCAAATAGCGGAACCAATCGAGCAAATCACGACCAACAACAGAAAAGAGCACATCAGCTATTGCGAACAAAATTTCGGAAACCCTTTTCTCGTGACTCAAGGCTCGCCTACGCAAACTAACACCATCTTTGGGTTGAGGAAAGTTTCCCCTATCCGATGATACCGGTAATTTGCGTTCGATTGGCGAGCAAAGAATAATCAACGTTTTGTTTATAAAAGTTGATAGTACCTTTTCAATAGTTGGTCTAAAATATATTGAATTGGTTCCGCTTTTTGATAGATCGAAATTCTATCCGCCAGACTATGAATATAGCGACTATAGTACTGCAGCGTGACGTCATAAATGAACTCAGTGTTAATCGACTAAACCTTTTTGACAGTTCAGTGGTACTGTTTACAAGCACTTAGTCGTTTTTTCGAAAAAAAAATTCTAAAATTTCTGAATTTTAACTTGAAAATTGTCGAGGAACAGCGCGTTGCAAGGATGTTGCTCGTGAACATTGCAGAAATGCTGTTTACATCTCACTGCAGTCTGAAAAATTATCGAGAAAATCTTCCGAAGAAAAAAACGACTAAGTCCACGTAAACAGTACCACTGAACTGTCATCAGATTGAGGTTAATCCCCACGGTGCAAAACCTAATACATGTAGTACTATACACGGTAAGAAAAAAGTACCCAACGGTAAGTTCACTTTTACCTACTTTTGATAGTTTGTCTCCTTTTCTCCTTAATGTTGTCAAAAACGAAGAAGCAAAACCACCCAACAGGGGTAGTAAAGTGTGGGAACCCAACGTTGAGTATAATCATATTTACCTACTGTTGGGTACAACTAACTTACTTTTGGTTAAAAAGCCAGTGGAAAATTCCATGCGAACTGCACACAAGTAAATGAAAATTACTTTGACCCGCTTTACCTACTTTTGGGTTCCTGCACTATAGTGCCGAGACAAGTGAAAATAATTAAATTTTGTGTACTTTTTTTTCTAACCGTGTAGAATTCTGACTACTGACTACACTAAAAAAATATTGAAATCTAAATAGTATAAAAGTTACGCTAAATCGCAACTCTCCGTACCGACGCAAAGGTCAGTATAAAGGGAGAGAATGCAAACTTAGTATAAAAATTGTTTATGCCTGCCATAGTATAAAATCGAAATATACTTTCAATGCATAGATACGGTTTATTCGAGAGAACGTATTTTTCGCTTCTTTATTTTATTTATGGAAAATATTATTGTTTTCAAATAAAAATAAAAATTGTCTCAGGAAGCCTTTTTAATTAGTTTATTTTTTATGAATATTATTTAAAAAAAATACTTACAATTTCGATGCTGCCCAGCAGATCACAGGCGCAGTAGAAATCCGCCGGGACAAAGCTCTTCATCAGCACGAAGCTCCGAAGGGAATCCAGATGTTCTTTTTCTGTCATTTTAGAAAACACTGAGCGAATTCCACTCCGTTATTCGGACTTAGTATAATCACAGACAAACAGACATAACACTCACATTCATCGCAAATAATGTTTTAGTTGGGAATGTGCTTGCATTTGTCATGGTAGCGCCACTGAAGCATTGAGCAAGCCACCACATTCCGAACTTATCAGTGATGCCAGTTCTTTTTCACGTCTAGCTAGTAGATTTCAGCTCTTGAAAATGATAAGTGGTCAAGGCATCCCACTGGTATCCAGTGTGTGTCTCACATACCACATCTGACGAATACAGAAAAAAAATTGTTGAATATTACATCAAAACTGCTGCACATTAGTCATTCATTACGTTGTACGATGTACACAGCATTCGAGAACAAATCATGTTGATGACTGTAATATTCTATCAACTTTTATCAGTTATTGATGTTCAATACTTCACCATGAATATCATTGATTGATACATATTATTCTTTTTCTTCTGTGTACAAGTGATGAGCGGTGGTAGAAAGGGCACTAATAAGTGATGCATTACCTCGTTTAAAAACTTTGTTCCAGCAAAAGAAAAAGCACACTAAGCAAACAAAACAAATCCCTAAAAAAAAGTCTTAGCTTCTCAGAATTTTTCCTACGGATCCGTATTTCTGCAGAATTCAATCAATTCTATAGATCTTCTGAAAAATTCATAGAACCGACATCACTGACTTCCATCTGTTTTGTTTTTATTCAACGCAGCTGACGCGTTGACAGAACGCAAGGGAAAAGCAACTAGTGACAAAATTACATGCACGAGGGATGCTCCGGTTGCAAAAAATTGCTTGGGAATGTGGATGATAGATGGTGCTAGTACAAACGAAGTGACAGACGGAGCGGCTCGAAATTTGATTTGACGCACTTACATTTAAAATTTTCGAGTGTACCTCATGGCAACACTATCTACTCATATGTACTAGCTTAAAGTAGGTGGTACCACCTGTTATCTCTTTTTCTCTAACGAAAATTGAAAGCATGTCATTATGTCGTCTGCACTTCTTTTGTATAATGAAAGACCATAGGCTAAAATGATTAGGGGTGAACACATAGGGTTAACATTTGCTTACAAGTAAACGATGTTGAGCAGTCAATGACTCGCGCTTGTTGCAATTGTTGCTACAGAATTCTTCAGTCCGTGCTTCTAACTAAAGCCAGAGTCATCCGCGATCGAGAAGACATCGTTGTTGTGTATGGATTTGCTCCTCTGTAGCGGAACTGGAAGGATCCACCCAAGCTGCCTGTTGCGATATCAGTTTTGTCTGCTCCAGCTTCTTCTTTTCTTCTGCAGAACCAGACAGTACGAGTACTGGTTGTGCTTTATCATGCAAAACCAACCGGTGGAATACTAATCCGAGAGACGATTTCTTAGGTACGTTGCATTTGTCGCAGTAAATCGTCACTTGCCGGTGCACTTTCATGGTTACAATCGCCGTGGCAGTAGTTTCGTCGTACAGATCGATCACTGGATCGATATCAACCCGATAGGTAAGGCTGGCATGCTTCGCGTAGTTGCGCTCCCTCATGTCGCGGGGAATCCTTTCCAACCAGGCGGCGCAGTGAAACTTCTGTATACGAATCGATCGGGACATAGGATTTGATGTCACGTTTTTATCTCTTGCTGCCTCGACTGCTCAGCCTATTCTTATTCATCTTTTTTTTTTCTAATACTTCGACATCGATCGACTTCCAATTACTGCTGTGTGCGGCGTTTTCGTTTGGCAACTCGAACCGGTTCCGGAGAGGTAAAACATTTTCCGGAACGGGTGCGGGTAGTGGAGCTAACGTTTGTATCGGAGTGGATGTCCCTGTCGAATTGGTTAATTGGACGAGATCATCTTCATCGACAAGTACCAGTTATCAAACTATGCAGTCATCATGCAGATGAAGTTTTCAACTGAGTAATCTTTTCCACCTATGCAGCACAAGCTCTGTTAACAAGCTGAGGTTCAACTCGTGCCGTATGACTCCAAATTTCTAATTTGAAGAGTTTTCCTAGACTCGGATCTTAATTATTTTGTAAGCATGAAATCTTAACAGCTGTTCTGAATGTTGAATTTCTTGAAAGGAACCTGAACAAATGTTTAATCTCTGTATTACCTAATTTGATAATTTCTAAATTTCTAGAAAATAACTCTTCATTAGATATTTTTGGATATTTTTCTGATTGAATTTGGGTTTTATCATGCGATATTGCTTGTGATCTTACTTGGGGTATTTTATCAAAATTATCTATTTCAATGAATCCGGGAAAACTAGGTTAACAACCGGAAATAACCGAAATACAGGTATTTAAGTTCATGAATAGAAAGGCCAGAGTGTATTTGTTTCAAGCCCATTAACTTAAAAAAAATAGATTATACAATTTGTCTTTTTTTCGTTTGTCTATGATTTCGAAATATCACAAATTTTCTGAAGTGACGAAAAAAATATACTATGTTTCCAATAGCTTTGCTTTTTTGCTTCGCCATCTTGAAAGTTTTTCAAGTCTAAGATGTTGAAAAATGGTCTAAGAAACTTTAGAAGCGTAAGAGATTTTAAAAGACCTGAAGACCTGGCCGGTAGCTTTAGTATCTGTCCAAACATCGAAAAATTATGTAGTAGAACCTTTTTTCAAAAGTTGTTTTCCTAGTTCATCAAATTGTATTTTTTACAAGTCCGGAATCAACAAATTTCCAAGCTCAGATTTTAGAGAAATTCGATGTCAAAATCATGAAATCTTTTCTATATTTTAGAAACATTTAAATTTTTCTAGGACTGTGAAATTACATTTTTACATATTGTAAATTATTCTAGGTTTTCTTAATTTGTTTGTAATAGAGATCGCGAATTACTAAGTCCCAGCATTAAACAAAAATGTCCAATATCTCTAAAATGTTTACCAGAATCATGCTTGGCATACGCAGTTTTGGCTCTTTTGCTAACAACTTTGCACGTTGACGAAACATAGTTCTTTTTGAAGCAGTCGATAGAATTGTGTTTAAGCTTCTTATAGATACGTATAAAAAGTAGATTTTATTTCTAGTAATACACTGTATTTGTTTTTGCGTTGCACAACTGAGAAATGCTCGCTGCACATCTCGGACTTTAAGTGTAAAAAATCATTGGTGTTGATTCAAATGTTATGCTTTACCTACTCCTTGCATATCTATAGTTAACGATGATCCTAATCTATAAATTACTTTAAAAAAACTAATTTCAACAACTGAGTGAAAAGTTATTAACAAATGAGCAGTTGGTGTGTACAACTGTGCATGGAAAGCATGACCAGAATCTTACAACTATTTTCAAGATCAATATTTTAAAACATAAACGCGTGTAATATTGTCTTTCTAAGTGAGACAATTTGTCTCGTTCCAGAATAATGATAATTTTTCTTGGACTACGATCTAGAACAGTTATCTAGGTTCCAGAGATATGAACATTTGTTTATGTTCGAAGTTTTACAGAAGTTTCTATATTCGAGATCTTTAAAATTGCGTGTCTTAAAATTGACAAATTTGTCCTAGACTTTGAGCTTTTCTCTCTGCACCTTAATTTTTCTCAATTTCAAGATTTCCTAATTAATGACTATGTTCAATTGTTCACATCCCGAAATTCATTCATAACCAATTCGCGTTCGGAATCTAAATTCAACTTAAATGGTTGGTTTCCCAAAAATAGAGACAGAAATGAGTACTGAGCGAGGAAATGGAGGTTAGAAATTAACCTATTGAAAAATGCTGGTTTGTGAGTTTATAATATTTCTCAAAGTGGGTCGCATTCAACGACAGATCGGAACCACATCTTTTATTTCTTTCCGATCAATAAATGTCACTATTGGTCATTTTTATCTGTTTAAATCTCACTATTTGGTCACTTTTTTCGTTATGTTAGACACTACAGCCACTACTATTGCATAAAATACCCACTACCAGCCCCGCAAAGTAGACGTATTGTAAAGCAATTCTGCTGACAAAATTAAATCATTATCTTTAAAGGGTTAATTTTGAACGCCTTTTTTTGTTTAAGGCAGATTTTTTTTTAAATAACCGGGAAAATACCGGGAATTAAAAAATGGGATTTGAATGGACACCCTGGTTAGCGACGGGTGACGCTGCTAATCACTGGACCACGAAGCCCACACATGTTGTTGAAAGAAGGAATACTTATTTACGGAAAAATAGGACAACGCAAACATTCCAGAAATTCTATATGTACTGAAAAACTGGTTTATAAACCACTTGTTAGATATTGAAAAGTATTGCAGAGCTTAATCATTCCGAGCAATCGGGACACACCAGGGTCGCTGGAAGGATAACAGTAACATGTTTGCTAAGCAACAAAGAATGCCGGGCAACATGATATCAATAAATGTCCAAAAGCATGGCCGGAATACGTAATCAACGTTCCCTGACAGACGGAGCGGCTCGAAAACTTTGGTGACTAACCTGCTATTGCAATTTGGCGTATTTGGATTTTATTTTCATCTATAAATGACAAAGTTACAAGCGTTCAAAACCTAACACTATTTCATCACACATATTTATTGATTTGCACCCCAGTATAGTCGACAAAGACGTAGTTCTACGTCAAAAGATAGAACCAAAACATTCTAGTACATTTCTAGATAGAGCTGGACTTAGGGCCTAACAGCTTTTGTAAACAATGACTTCTATCGATGATTTCTAGAAATCCAATACTCGCCCACGCAAACCAAAATTCTCATAAGGTAGGAAAAGACATCCCCTATCCGATGGTTATGTTGGTCTGCGTGGGCGTGCCTTGAGTTCCTAGAAATCATCGATAGAAGGAATTGTTTACAAAAGCTGTTACGCCAGCTCTATCAAGATTTGGTGAAAATGCTAGAACCACAAACGAAGTGACAGACGACTAACTGGCGAAGAAATCCATTTAAATAATGTGGTTCACTGTAGCAGAATTTTCTTGGAAGCTTGTGGCATCATCCACCAGATGGGTTAGTTTTTTGTTTTGATTTGAACAAAGTTGATTTTGTGTACAATGATTCTTTGACAGTGTGCAAAGAGTGCGTATCATTTTATCATTTTTTAATGCATTTCAGTTTTGAGTAGAGTGAAAGAGATAGAACCAAAACATTCTAGTACATTTGGTGAAAATGCTAGTTCAATCTAGTAGTAGCACAAACGAAGTGACAGACGACTTACTGGCGAAGAAATCCATTTAAATAATGTGGTTCACTGTAATAGAATTTTCTTGGAAGCTTGTGCGATCATCCACCAGATGGGTTAGTTTTTTTGTTTTGATTTGAACAAAGCTGATTTTGTGTACAATGATTCTTTGACAGTGTGCAAAGAGTGCGTATCATTTTGTCATTTTTTTATGCATTTCAGTTTTGAGTAGAGTGAAAGAGATAAAACCAAAATATTCTAGTACATTTGATGAAAATGCTAGTTCAATCCAATAGTAGTGTTGCCATGTGGTACAATCCAGTAGTAGTGGTGTTGCCATGTGGTACACTGAAAAATTGCAATAGCAGGTTAGTCACCAAAGTTTTCGAGCCGCTCTGTCTGTCACTTCGTTTGTGGTAGTAGTGTTGCCATGTGGTACAATCCAGTAGTAGTGGTGTTTCCATGTGGTACACTGAAAAATTGCAATAGCAGGTTAGTCACCAAAGTTTTCGAGCCGCTCCGTCTGTCACTTCGTTTGTGGTATAACAGTCAAAAATGCATGACATACATCAATTTTGCGTGGTTCTACATCATACTGCGGTCGTGTATAGGACACAACCCTTTGATTTTTCACTCTACTTAAAACTGAAATGCATCAAAAATGACAAAATGTAACACTGTCAAAGATCATTGCACACAAAATCAACTATGTTCAAATCAAAACAAAAATACTAGCCCATCTGGTGGCTGATGGCTAAAGCTTCTAAGAAAATTCTATTACAGCGAACCACATTATTTTAATTGATTTCTTCGCCAGTTAGACGTCTGTCACTTCGTTTATGCTTAAAACATGTTATTGCCGTGAGAAAAAAATCAGGCCAGTGTTTATGAGTAACCTGTGTTTTTTTAGATTACATCCTTTATTGGCCAGTATTCATTTTTTAGATGCCTTCAAAAATGATAGATATTGTAGGTAATAATCGATTTTTAAGTAAATTTAATTAGATATAATTCAGTGGTTAAATTTCTTTTTTTTTTTGATACAAACGATGTTTGACTATTATGCCAAAAGGGTTGGTCATGCTATCGTGATTCTTTATTAATAAAAAATATACACCCAAATCAATGAACTTTACGATACATTTCAGGTGAAAAAACTGGATTCGTGCAGGTTGGTGACGATAAATGGTTATTTCCTAGTAAATATCAAGATTCAGCAAAGCATTTCTACAATTTTCCAGCGAGGCCTGACGATGTTTGGGTAAAAATATTGAGCTAGGATGCTAAATGTTCACAAACATGTATAATGTTTACCTTTGTTCAACAGGTTGCAACGTATCCACGTTCCGGGACAACGTGGACGCAGGAAATGGTTTGGTTAATATGCAATAATCTGGATTTCCAAGCCGCACGCCGTGAGAAATTAACTAAGCGGTTTCCTTTCTTTGAGTATGTTGTAATTTAATATTGGATGTGAATGCAGTAATGTGACGACTTCATATATATTTTAATTCCTTAATTTTAAATGAAACTGTGAGCTATACGTTTTACGTCACCCTCACTGCAGTGCAGTCTGTTGCATGAAACAACGTGAGAATGAAAGAAGAGAAGACATTTACATATTCAATTCTATTGGCGTTGACGGCACCGTCGAAAAATTTGCTCTTCCAGCAAATATAGACAGTTTCCTATGGGAATTTTCGGTGGAGTGAAAGGATAGTACAAAGTCCGCCATGTTTCACGCACAGTCTGACGTTTGCTTATGGATTTTCTCATAAGAGTAAAGAGCTACAGAGTCGCCGTCAACGCCAATTTGTTATGGTCGTTAAGCAGCATCTCTCAGAATTGAGGCGTTTTGTGTATGTGATTGCGGGTCTCTTAGTTATGGGGTGTTTACACTTCTGCTGGTGCCCATAGAGCGTTTAATCGGCGCACACTACTGCACTATTTAAATCGAACGAGTACGAGCAAGAGGGAAATAGATTAGTGGGAAAACAAACCGTCCATTCATTTATGTGTGCTAGATAGAGAAAGACGATTAAACGTCAAAAAGGTCTATAGAGAGCTGCACCGTCGGTTTAACCTCACATTTTTTACATCTGGCAGTGGTTTGTTTACATAGACATAGAAAAAATTTAAAAAAATTTTAAATTTTTCTTTTTTAGATTTTTTGGAGTGGAATATTTTTCAAAGGAACATAGTCGGATATCATATGTTTTAGTTTTTTTTATATTTAAAACCTAAAATCCACTTGAATAGCCTAAAAAGCATAGGTAAACAAACCACCACTGGATGTCAAACTGATGAATGCGGGTTCATCGCGTTCATTCGTGACGTCAGCGTGCAGCATCCTATAGACGAGTGCACGGATGGATTTGAGTTCACTCACTCGACAAAAAGTGACACAACAGCGGGGCCCTGTTTACTAAAAATGAACACATGAATAATGCTCGCATAACATTTGAAAATGGATTATCAATTTTTCTAAGCAACTTGCAAGGTCCTTTTGACGAGAACCGAAGTATGCTTACGTAAACCAAGAGCACTATCGGCACAAACGAAGTGACAGATGGAGCGGCTCGAAAACTTTGGTGACTAACCTGCTATTGCATTTTTTCAGTGTACCACATGGCAACACCACTACTACTGGATTGTACCACATGGCAACACTACTACCAACAATCAATACGAAACTAACGATTTTAAATTGGCTCACTACTTGACTAGCCTATTGGTCCCAAGCAAACGATTAACGTACCCTATTCTAGTCGAAATTATAGTACTACGCAATGTTTGTTTTGATTCGCTATGAAAGTTTGACAGATAAAATGAGGGGTTATTGGTTTTTCCTATGTTTCGAGGGGTGAATCATTAGCTTGGGACCGAAGAGAGTACCAGAGCTGAGCCAAAAAGTTGAGCACGTTATTTTGGGACCTTCTAGTCTTAGAGTTACCTCTATGCTACTACCACAAACGAAGTGACAGACGACTAACTGGCGAAAAAATCCATTTAAATAATGTGGTTCACTGTAGCAGAATTTTCTTGGAAGCTTGTGCCATTATCCACCAGATGGGTTAGTTTTTTTGTTTTGATTTGAACAAAGTTGATTTCGTGTACAATGATTCTTTGACAGTGTGCAAAGAGTGCGTATCATTTTGTCATTTTTTTATGCATTTCGGTTTTGAGTACAGTGAAAGAGATAGAACCAAAACATTCTAGTACATTTGGTGAAAATGCTAGTTCAATCTAGTAGTAGTGTCAACAATCAATACGAAACTAACGATTTTAAATTGACTCACCACTTTAGTAGCCTATTGGTCCCAAGCAAACGATTAACGTACCCTATTCTAGTTGAAACTCTATTACTACACTATGTTTGTTTTGATTCGCTTTGAAAGTTTGACAGATAACATCAGGGGTGTGTGGATTCATGCAGAACATGCAGGGGTGAGTGAAATAGCTTGGGACTGCTTGGGACCGTTGTTCTGGTACTGAGTGAGCCAAAAATAATAATGATTTTCTTCGGGACCCAGTGGTCTTAGAGTTACCTCTATGGTAGTGTTGCCATGTGGTACAATCCAGTAGTAGTGGTGTTGCCATGTGGTACACTGAAAAAATGCAATAGCAGGTTAGTCACCAAAGTTTTCGCTCCGTCTGTCACTTCGTTTGTGCTACTACTAGATTGAACTAGCATTTTCACCAAATGTACTAGAATGTTTTGGTTCTATCTCTTTCACTCTACTCAAAATGAAATGCATAAAAAAATGACAAAATGATACGCACTCTTTGCACACTGTCAAAGAACCACTTTACACAAAATCAACTTTGTTCAAATCAAAACAAAAAAACTAACCCATCTGGTGGATGATGGCACAAGCTTCCAAGAAAATTCTATTACAGTGAACCACATTATTTAAATGGATTTCTTCGCCAGTTAGTCGTCTGTCACTTCGTTTGTGCTATCGGGAAGGGGAGAATTTCTCCTACCCGATGGTGTTGTTAATTTGCGTGGGCGTATTCGGTTCGCGCGAAAAGGGCTTAACAAATTTTGTGTACAAAAGTTGATTGGCCCGTTTCAAATATTACGCAAGTATTATTCATGTGTTAATTTTTAGTAAACAGGGCCCCGCTGTTGTGTCACTTTTTGTCGAGCGAGTGAACTAAAATCCATCCGTGCACTCGTCTATTGGCAAATCAAAGTTGGCACTCGTGGAGAATAGAAGAACTATGAGAGTGATGATTGTTTCAAAATTTTCCACGGAGAGGTATACGAGTGCAATCTTAAAATGCTTTTATTTTGAAAATGGAACGTTGAATTTAAATCTAGTTGTTGCTACAGTTGTAGAAAAGCTGAAATCTATGCATACACCTAAAAATCTGAAAAGAAATTAATTTTTCTATATTATATATCTACTGAGTAGTCCTTAAGTTTTCTACTAACGTAGCATCAACCAAATTTAAATAAAATGCTCAATTTGCAAAATAACGGCATTTTAAGATTGAACTCGTATACCTCACCGTGTAAAATTTTGAAACCATCATCACTTTCATAGTTCATCTATTCTCCACGAGTGCCAACTTTGATTTGCCAATAGAGGTAACTCTAAGACCAGGAGGTCTCAAAGAAACGCCCCCATAAATGCGAATCATTGCTTGACCTTACCAGAAATGGTTAAAATTGTTTATGATACCTGCTAAACTTTAACTAATTTTTTTATGGAACTCTACATGAACGTTTGTGAGATAAAGTTTTAACCTTATGTATTATGTTTTTTTTAAATGAACCTTACAAATAATGAGTTGTTAATAACCATTACCATTCAAAATAGTTCCTTTTTACTTATGGTTTCAGAATTTTAATGGTAATGGTAGTCAGTAAGGTGCATGGATGGTTTTGTAACATCTATCAACTTTACGTGGAATATATCGCGAATAGGTTGCCTGTAAATGTATGATTACCAATTCAAGATATATTCCACGTAAAGTTGACCAACAATACAAAACCATGAAGGACCTTACTGACTACCATAACCATTACCATTAAATTATTGAACCATAAGTAAAAAAGTTCTAATATAGTTTTCTTTCCGAAAATGTGTGGAGAAAACATCTATTTTGAATGGTAATGGTTCTTAACAAACCATTATTTGTAAGGTTCCATAACTATTTCAGTTAAAGTTTAGCAGGGATTATAAACAAGTTTTAACCATAGAGTTACTCTAAAACCACCCCGTTGCGGAAAGAGAGAGATTTTTCAACGACACGATCGCATATTACCTTCGGCACAACACGCAACACGTCGACCTCGCTGGCGATTTTAATTGCGTGCTTCGCCCGAGCATAGAAATGGACTAGCCTAAGGCTAAAAATCTCTTTTATAAAGACAAAAAAAATCGCCCGAGCGGCTCCACGAGCCCGACGAGCTCGAGGCGACCGTACGGCAGCTGCAGCTGCTGTGGCTGAAGTTATATCCCCGCACCCACATACGTTATGCACAATGCAGCATCCAGGCTCGATCGCATGTATGTAAGCTATGGGCTTTGCGAGCATCTGCGAAGTGCTGCCACACACGTATGTTCGTTCACAAACCACAAAGCTCTTACAGCGCGAATTTGCCTTCCCCACCTTGGTCGTGAACAAGGACGTGGATTCTGGTCCCTCCGTTCTCATCTTTTAACTGCCGAAAACATCGACGATTTCCAAGTCCGGTGGCAGTTTATGACCCGCCAACGGAGGAATTTCCCCAACTGGATGTCATGGTGGATCTCATACGCAAAGCCAAAAATTAAATCGTTTTTCCGCTGGAAGTCAAGCGAAGCATTCAGCATCTTTAACGCTGAATACCAACGCGCAATTAAGGCTCGCGTATGATGGCTACTACCAAAATTCAGACATGTTGACGACTATCAACCGCGTGAAAGCGAAAATGCTCCTGCTGCAGCGACGCTTCGCACAAAATTTCATTCGGATCAATGAAACATTCGTAGCTGGAGAGAGCATATCCACCTTCCAGTTGGGTGATAGACGACGTAAAAAAACAATCATCACAGAGCTGCAGAACGAGCGAGGAGAGCAAATTCAAGGCTCCCTATACATCGAGCAGCACATGCTCTGATACTTCAAGGACTTGTATGTGGCGGAGGGGACCATACAAGTTGGGGAGGAGATGTTTGAAACCGAGAGAGCAGTACCCGAGAACGACGAAGCTAACGCTGCTCTTGTGGCAGATATCAGCATCCGATGGATTGACCTGGTTGCAGCAGTTTGGATGTAATTTTCAACAACTTTTTTTCTGTGTAGTAGTAGAATTTCTTCAGCAAAAAGCAAATAGATCGGCGCATCGTTCAGCAGCTCGGTGACCCCATTTTGTTCAAGAGTGTATGGGCACGTTTTTAGATGTCGCACCCTGTTTTGAATCATACTTGCCTTGAATCTTAAATTGACATACTCATGGCCGTTGTCGCTGCGTAGGATTTTCAGCTTCCGCCTGTCAGGCGCTCCACCATAGACTTCTCTGACGTTTGTGGATTGCACAAATATTAGTGCAGAACTTTGGGTAAATTCAAAGGTTTCTTCCACTAACACTTACAATTTACCCAAAGTTCTGCACTGATACTTGTGCAATTGTGCATATGTCATCTCGTCATATGCTTCAAATGCTTAGTGTTTCGTCTCCAGCGTGTAAATTGCCAATAAAACTCATAAAATATCTGCTGCAACATATCGAGGAAACCTCAAAAAGTCCGCACAAATCTGTGTGCACCAACTCCTACTTATCTTCGGCCCAGCTCTCGCTGCATGGGAACGATTCACGTGAGTGCTTCGATTAGATACACGAAACGCATTCCAAATCACCGGTGCTCATGAATTAGATTCCATCCACCAACTGATGGAACTTCAATCCATGCTTGTTTAATCCAAATACTATCATTAATCATCCTCCATTAATCACAATAGATCGAAATTACACGCACACTGGGATCTACTGAATCCTAATATGATGATAAAATGATAAGTGGAATAATTTATGTACTTGTATTAGTGAACAAGTTTACCCTATTTTAGTTTTGCTCCAGTTGCTTCACGCCATGTTGATTTGAAAATCTAGAGTGTAAAACAAAAGTGTTTTACTTAATTCAATTATGTACAAATTGTTGTCTTCAATAAATTATGTTGTCTTCAGTATGAAGTGACTCCCGGGAAGATCAACCAAGGCTGGTGAATAAATGTACAAGGTAAAAAGCTATTCTATCATAAGCTTACATTTTTCTTACGCAAAATTGATCCTTTGCAGTTACTGTGAATTTCTTTACCGGAAGACCTCATCGGTGGCAGCTACTGCTGCTGGATGGCAACCGTGAGATATTCGGCACCCGTTTGGCGCTGTTCGGCGACTTCTTGGGACCTTACTCGTTTTTTTTTGTGGTGGCCGTTTCAAGTTGAGTAAATAGTACTGAAAGTGCTTGCAGCTGATTGACGAGTGGCATGATGTGGTGGATTACGCAGTTGCGGCCGTGACCCGGTAATACCGGTGTGAAACCACTAGCGATGGTCCGTTAAGATCGGCACGGACCGAGTATACTTATGTTATGTTATGTTTTATACATCGTGTTCTGTGCACAATAGTGCCATTTGATATGTTATATGAAAATGAATTGCTATTGGTTGTTACGTTTAATGTAAAGCGGTAGTTTTTTTACTTTTGTTTTGTTTTATTGAAGGTGGATTTTTCTTAAGAATAAATTAGTTTTTACACAAAACTGAATCGTTAGCCTAAGGCTGAATTCGATCTCACATTTACTGTCAACATGGTACCACTATACTAGCAGTTCACTTAAATAATGGTATCATGCTGTCAGTAGTTGTAAGATTAAGGTCAGTCATAATCCCTGATCCAAGAAAAAGGAATAAATACGAACTATATGGAATATAGTAAGTGCTTATCGAATTTAATCGTTTGAATATAACACGAAAATACACCATAATGTTAAATTACCTAAATGAACTATTAACACAGTATAACGTTTACTTTCCTTTTTAAAACCAAATTTAATAATCCAAATATTCCAGAATGTTATGACATATAGTTTTATGATTTTAAAATTGATTATACAAGAGCTATATGTCTTGTATTACACCTGAAATTTTGTTCTGAAATATCAACCTTATTGAATGGTAATTATACTTAACCGCCTTTATCCCATATAGTTGTTTTGCATAATACAATATATGGTATCCTAAGGACAATTTATGGTATTGTTGCTTATCATTTTTATACACGCTGACTAGAATCGTACATATTGTAGTGTTATATTCGGATACACAATGAAACACATGTTCACGAATCGAGGACTACTTTATTAATCCATTCTTCCTTCCACATTTTATTCTGCTCTACTCGACCCAGTGTTCCCAGATACAACATAACATCTTCTCCCATTCTCAAACAAAATGTAAAGCCCTCCAATCAATTATTAAATTACATCTCATAATCTTTATACTTTACCGGAACCTTTGATTGACGTCTGGGTCGGACTGTACTACCCGTCAGCTCTGTTGAACGAGTTAGAATGTTCTCCGTATCCTCCTCGCCTGCTTCAGCAGATTCTGGTAAATGGTTCTTTCGTATAGAGGTGCATGTGGTTGCTGATGATACTCGGCCATACTTGCTGGAATTTGACGAGCTGGATCCTTGCTGTATATCCACCGAACCCTTGACCGAACCACTCTGGTCGATCGAGTCTTGCGGAATCCTTTTGAGGTGTGAAGAATTTCGCCGATAAATCTCACCTTTTTCTGTTTGGACTATTACGTTGCTTCCATTTCTGTCGATTACCACAGCTGGTTCAGGATGAAAGTTTGGAGCAAGCTTGTTCATTCTGTGTTGCTGCTTCATTAACACCTGGTCTCCAATTCCGATATTCGATTCTTGTGCATTCACTCTTTTGTCACGATACAATTTGGCTTGATACTTATGCATCAGGTCCCGATCTTTAATCTCGTCTTCTAATATCGGGTCTTCACTTATTTGTGGGAATTTATCTCTGAACCTTCTCCCAAACATCAACTCCGCTGGTGATACACCGGTCACGGAATGAGGTGTGACCGTGTACATATATAGGTATTCTTGCAGACATCGCTCCAGCGTTTCTCCTTTCATCTGTCCGATTTTCAAAACCTTCAAAATCGAGCGGTTCTGCCGCTCTACTTCACCATTTGCAGCCGGCCAGTACGGTGTAGTGTGGGCAAGCTTGATCCCGTTATCGACGCAAAAATCCTTAAACTCCTGACTGCAGAAATTGGCTGCGTTGTCCGTAGTCAGTACATCGGGTAGTCCGAGTCGAGTGAATATACGCTCCAAACGCTGTATAACGGCTGCGGAAGTCGTAGTGGACATTATTTCCACCACACAATATCGGCTGTAGTAATCTACCAGTACGAATAGGAATCTTCCACTCGGAAGTGGTCCAAGAAAATCTGCACTCAGGTGGCTCCATGGCTTCGAAGGCATTGCTCGAATCTGCAGTGGTTCCGGATTAGAACCCGTTCCAACGGCTAGGCATTCGATACACTTCTTACATCTCTGCTCCACATCCTTGTCTATTCCCGGCCACCATACGGATGCTCGCAGTCGCCGCTTCATTTTATTGCTGCCTGGGTGACCACTATGAGCAAGATCCAAAATCCTTCCACGGAGACTCTCAGGAACTACTATTTTGTTTAGTCGCAAAATAACTTGATTCACACAGCACAGCTCATTTTGGAACGGCAAGTACTGCTTTAGTTCACAACTCCATTTTCCAGCGTTGATTGCATCGCGAACTTTCCGGAACTCGGCATCATTTTCTGAGTGTTGGATAACTTCTGTCATTGACATCGTGGATGGTAAGGCACTTTCGATCGTGGCACATAGATCACTTTCACAGTCACGGTCATTACTACGACAGCCATCGTCTTGAGCTAATCCCAGCAGCATACATCAACTTAAAACTATATCCCTGTAGTTGCAGAACCCATCTTTGCTGTCGTGCATTAGGAGCTGAATCGGTGGCGAATATTCTCACCAGCGGCTTATGATCGGTGATCACGGTGAAATATTTTCCTCTCAAGTACATTTCGAAACGTCCGATTCCCCAGTAGATCGCCATCGCTTCTTTGTCTAGCACCGAATACTTCTGCTCCGTTCTTGACAAACTCTTACTAGCATAACTGATCACTCGTCGTTTGTCATTGTCGCTTTGCAGTAACACCGCCCCAAGACCTGTCGCACTTGCATCAACAACTAATGTGGTATCGCTGTCCGCATTGTAGAATCCAAGATGCCGCGGGTTGGACAGAGCATCCTTAATCTCGACGAATGATTTGTTTGCTTCCTTAGTCCATTGGAAGTGAACTCCTTTTCGTATTATTGCACGCAGTGGTGCACTGATAGTGGATAGATGAGGGATGAATTTTCCCACATAGTTAGCGAGCCCTAAAAAGCTACGCACCTCTTCTGCTGTTTCTGGACGCCTGAACGATTTTACTGCACTAATTTTCTGCTCCGTTGGCAAGATACCATCCTCAGAAAGCTTGTGTCCTAGAAACGTCACTCTCTTTTGTCCCCACTGACACTTTCCTTCGTTCACGGTTAATCCATGATCTCTTAGTCGCTTTCTTACCGCAGCTACTCTTCGGTCATGCTCAGTTTTCGTACGCCCAGAAACTAAAATGTCGTCGATGAAATGCACAACTCCTTCCAAGCCCATAAGGATCTTTTCAAGCTCTCGCTGGAAAATCTCAGCCGCGCAATTCATTCCAAACATTAATCTTTTGAAACGAAAGTACCCCTTAGAGGTGACGAATGTTGTGATTTCTCGCGACTCATGGGTGAGTTCCAGCTGGTGAAAAGCTTGGTTCAAATCGATCTTGGAGAAATATTTACATCCGTTCAAATATGGCATCAATTCCTCGAAAGTAGGCAAGGGGTGTCGTTGTGGAATGATCGCTGTATTTGCCTTGCGCATATCCACGCATAAACGCACCCGACGCCCTCCGTCTTTGGGTGTGACAACCAAAGGAGAAGCCCAAGTGATCTTACCTGTAGCTGGTTCAATGATGCCTTGTTCGAGGAGCTTTTGGATTTCCCCGTCAACAGTCTTCTGCAACGGTATTGGTAGTCGTCGACACGGCTGTTGTACCGGGTAGACATTCCGGTCAATGTTGATTGTCACTAACAAATCCTTTGCCTTTCCAATATTCGCAACTTTGTCTTCCATAACTTGCAACACTTCACAATTAATTTTCAGCACACCAAGATCCACCGATGATGTCTTTCCCAGCAGGCTAGTGCCTTGCCTCTTGATCACGAAAATCTCACTGTGCACCGTCAACGATCCGTGGCTTATATCGGCTTTGAACATACCCTTTACTTGTAGTTTGTGATTTCCGTACGCTACTAATTTCTTCCGCGTTTAGTTAGTCTCAAAGCTCACTTTACATCCGTTCTACTTCAACAGTTTCCAGGTATCTTCGGCAATCAAGTTCACCGCTGCCCCAGAATCTATCGTCCACTGCAGTGGAACACCACCGACTAAGCACTTCACTTTCGTGTTATATTTGTCGTTGCATTTAGAGCCACACTTTTTCTTCTCGCACGCCGTGGTCGAAAATATGTGGTAAATATCGCTTTCTTCGCTTTCACTTTTGCTTCCTTCTTCTTCACCAACCGATTGTGCCCCCTCTTCCTCAGAATCTTCCACTTGACGTACTTTTTTCTTCTTCTGTTCTACCGGCTTCTTCGTTTTACACAACTTCTTGAAATGGCCTATCAGCCCGCACTTATCACATGTCTTCTTTCGGGCTGGACACCTTTTGTCATTCGCGTAATGTCCCGTAGACCCGCAACGAAAACAACGATTAGTAGCACTTCTCACTTTGTTCACACTTACAGAGTCTTCTCCAACTGCCTCTTGTTGGTTTGAGTCAATCGTTTCAAGCACTCTTCCTTCTTCGATAATTTTATCTAAATCGACAAGTCGCTTTTTCAAGATTGCTTCTCGTAGTCCACTAGAGGAACTTCCATCAAAAATTTGTTCGGTAATTCGCATATCCAACGCGTCACCATAATCGCACAAATTTGCTTGATGTCTCAATCGCCTCGCGAATGCAGTAACACTTTCACTATTCTTTTGGGCCATTTTCCTGAACATTGCCCTCTCGTACGGAATACAAACAATCGGTTCGAAATGATGGTCCAACAGCGCAACGGCTTGTTTATAAACATCACTTCCCTCTGGAGGCGCAATGCCGTGATTTGGGTCATCATAGTACACTTCTTGGACCTCGAGACCCGCCAGGTGCAAAAGTAGAGCTTTTTTCTTTGCTGCAGTTGCCGTAGGATTGCACTCCAAATAAAGTTCGAACGAGCGCTTCCATGCCTTCCATCTTCTTCCTACCGACGACACTTCCCCGATCACAAAATGTGCAATATTTTGATTCATTTCGCTCACTACCAGCACTATTTATATGTGTGCGTGAGATCCACCATTACTTTCGCCTCTACCACGAACAAAGCACTCACGACGCCACCGCGATTTTTCTTAATTTTCCACTTTTTCGCTTACCGGGCTACTCCCATTCAACCGGATTTTCGCGAAGATAACCACGAATACTTAATTCCATTCGATTTCGACACTTTTTCCAACATCCTTGTCGCCAAAATGTAGTGTTATATTCGGATACACAATGAAACACATGTTCACGAATCGAGGACTACTTTATTAATCCATTCTTCCTTCCACATTTTATTCTGCTCTACTCGACCCAGTGTTCCCAGATACAACATAACACATATATACTTATTTATGGTACATAATGATACTGTGAATCATCCCTTTATTGTTTACGATTATGCGGGGAGTAACTCCGTTCACTTGTTATGATTGAGTCGGTACAATCTTCTTTCTCGATGCAAAAATTTCTCTATCTTGACATCCTTCCTTCGTGAATAGCACTTCGAATCCATTGGTACAAATTTTACTTACGGATAGCAGATTGGCCGCCAATTCTGGTGCCTCCAGAACATCCTGTACAGAAACGGCACCTTCAACGCACTTCAAGTTGAGCGTTCCTTTCTCTTTCGAACGCATGCTTCCGTTGAAACGCCGTATCTTACCACTGTAAAACGCTCCCTCATCACTGCTGCTTTTCCCCCTGCTTTGGCTTGACGTCCTGCAATATCTTGGACTTAGCTACATCTGCTGATTAAGCTTAACCGTACACTCAAAATAATTGTCACGTCAAAGCTACGTGAAAAAGCACGTAGATCTAAAAAAGTATTAATGGCTGTGAGGCTACCTGATACAAGTAGAATTTAGTTGTTAGCATCTGATTTTTATCTGAAACACATTTCACATCCACCTTGTTAACCGATAACACTTACGTGAAAATCACGTACGTTGGGAACATCATCCTGCCGATACTGACAGTTCTATTTTCACGTACTTTCGACGTGTTTCACACGTATGAAAAAATAATCAACATGGTCACCGTACAAAACGCACTGCAAGACCTTGTCCAGAATAAGCAACTCAAGCATAAAGTCAAACTACACTCAGAAAATATTCAAATCTAAATAGTATAAAAGCTACGCTAAATCGCAACTCTCCTGACCGACGCATAGCTCGGTATAAAGGGAGAAAATACATACTTAGAGCAACCGTACCAATGAGTAAATAAGGCACATTTACCAACCTCTACCATAACGCTACTTGCGTACCGGGGTTGCTATTCAGGTGGGGGAAATAGCAATCCGCACCTTGGGAAGTAGTGAGTTCATACATTTAGCAACCCGGTAGCAACGCATCAGACGGTTGCTATTTTGAATAAACGTTAAAAGTTTGTTTTGCCGGTGTGGAAAACGGTAACTTAAATTATGATTCTGATAGCAACGACCGGTGTGGAGAGGTGTGATCAAGTCAAAATGGAAACGCTGTGCGTCAGTAAAATAGTGCCGCAAATGGCAACGACTGGTACGGTTGCTCTTAGTATAAAAGTTGTTTATACGACGCGAGTATAAATCCATGTTATGTCCACTTTGTATAGTTTGACTTTATGCTTGAGTTGCTTATTCTGGACATATCGGAAGGGTGATAATAATTGTTTATTTTCTTTCACAGCAACTGCAAAGCAACTAATTATTATAATTTCGAGAAAATTACAATATAATAATTGGTTACAGCGTAGCGAGTTTCAATCGATGTTCTGCAGAAGGAAGTCGTTGTATCACGGCAGGATCTTCCATTTAGCTACTGCAAACAAGAGTTTTCTTAGTGCGGCCTTTCGTGTTGACGTAGGTGCATTGTCTTTTGGTATAGGTATCTTCCGGCAGGATGGCGTGGGCCAGTTGCAATCCAACATCACCGTGGTGTCCAATCTGTGGAAAATAGTTCCTTCTTGATGACACTAGTGTAGTGCACTAAGATTCCGATCCTAAACGCTTCGGCATTGGCCAATCCTCCAGTAACTGATCCACCTTGTCCTTGGGGCCGATTCGTATTCGACTGTTTCCAGTTTACCACTTGGGTTGCGCAGCATGTTGGCAATGCAACGCTGGTGTTCAACCCACAAGTGATTTAACTTCCGCTTACTACCCAACCGTTGGATGCTGGTGTATTAACATTGTAAGCAGAATCACCGAATGAATCACTTTTTTCTGCGTAAATCGCAAACAATAACCACGAATTAAAAGGAACACACTTAGAAAATAGTACCGAACTCGGTTCAATTTCAACCGAGTTTTTATCTGCTGAACGCTCGGTAGTCTGTTCGGTTCAAAAAGAAACAACCGAGTGTTCGTTAAAGTTTCTTTTCCCACAACCTGTCAAACTAACCGAAAAAACTCGGTTGACAAAAAGTCAATTCAAGCAGGAATAACCGAACATCGGTTTACCCAAGTATTACCGAACTCTGTCAAACAAACCGACTCACCGGTTGCAATCACGGAATTCGGTTCTTTTTGACAGCGCTCAAATCCAAAAACTTACGATGTTTCAAATCAGAAATAAAACTAGTTTTTTTTTTAATGAGATGCATGATTTATATTATATTTGTCAGATGTTGTTTTAATGCATAAATATGCTTTGTATGTACTAACTATTGACAACAAACTTGAGACGAACCGGAAAATTATGGCTCACCTGTGCGGGAGGAAAGAGAGGGTTAACCCCCTTGAGGGAAACAAAAAACTTCTCACACGTCATGATAATGCCTCCTACATGGAATTCAATCAAACATGCAGTTCCTCCAGAAGTTTTTCCATTTTCAAATCAATTCACCGTGTGACACTAACAAAAAAACACGTCTTGCGAAAAAAAACACAACGCGCACCCGCGAGAAAAAATGGCTGACGATATTTGGTTTAGCTGAAAACCGAGTTTCGGTAAAAATTTCCGTCGTGAAGTTGAACCGAAGTTGTGAGTTTGACGTTTGAGAAAGTTTAGCGAATATTCGGTTCAGTTTACCGAGTTTTTTCGGTTTTCAAGTACCGAACTGGTAAATATCGCTACTTTACCGTACTTTTCGGTTCAGTCTTCATTCCTATCTGTCAAATTTAACCGAAATTTGGGTTTGACTCGGAAAATACGCCTAAAAACATATTTTTACACGAATTCTTCGGTTCGTTGTTGGTAACCGATGTAGTTCGGTAGAAAATTAAACCGACTTCGGTATTATTTTCTAAGTGTGAATACTTTAGTTGATGGAATTAACTGCGGGTGACCGAGGGGGTTATGATGTTTTTCAACATATAAACATCCAAATTCTAAATTAACGGTATACACTGAACGAATCCCAGCCTAATATTTGGACTTAGTATAATTTTAAAGAAAATTTTAATCGGATCAATGTATAATCAGTGCTTAACCATAAAATGATTAAATTTTAATCTACCTTCGTTTAGTAATATTTTTGAGTGTATACAAAGTGGACATAACATGGATTTATACTCGCGTCTATAAACAACTTTTATACTAAAACGCTGTCCAGACTGGAGAGTTATAACATGTTATAACGGTTGTCAAATAATTGCAACACAGAAACCACCATCAAGAAAGCGCTATAACATGTTATAACTCTGTAGTCTGAACGTACTATAAGGCTCTGAACCATTTGGTGGATTATTTTAACTTTTGGTTAAAAATTGACAGATGGAAAGTTATCGATTAACCCTGCTATCCGAGCGTGGTTACTTCTGACAGACAAGAAGTTAAATTTTGACAACCTTGGCTAAGTTCTTCTCGAAAACCGGTCGATCGACAGCACAGGGATTTTCGAACATGGAAAATAACTTTCGAAATGTCACTTTTAACCACGAGTTAAATTTAACTCGGCAAATGGTTCACAGCCTAAGTACCTATGTATTTTCTCCCATTATACCGAGCTATGCGTCGGTCAGGAGAGTTGCGATTTAGCGTAGCTTTTATACTATTTAGATTTGGATATTTTCTGAGTGTATAATTAAAAGTTTGCGTTGGTTCTTTTTGGTAGAAAGTCTTTAGCATTCAAAACAAAAGTCAGTCAACTTTCAATTCAAAAGTAACTCGTTTTTTACTTTTAAAAGTATAAACTTTTAAATCGAATTGTAGAACTGTCAATATAAAAACCAATGTTTTTTAAATAGACTCACGAAAGGTCTTAATTTAAAAGAAGGGCATTTTTATCGCAACGATGTATGTTTTCATCTCAAATATGAATTATTTTTAATTTGACTGCTATATGCTTTGAAAAAAAAAATAACAATAGAAATATTTTATTTAAAATATTTTCGCTTATTTATATATTTCGATATTTTTGATGATGACTGAAAGGGCACTGCATTGTGGAATCATGGGAAGCATTTTACGCAAATGATACAGTTGGTGATGGTGATGGTGGGAGTAGCCTTCCTTTCCGGCAAGACTGCTCAAAACACTGAAGAAACTGCTGCTGCTCATGTTAGCTGCTGGTTTCGTTTTTTTTCACATGTCCAATTTGGCGGGAAACGGTGGTCCAGTACTGTCAAAAAATTTGCAATGAAGAGGTTTTTGACAGTTTTTCGACTTTTATTCTAAAAAAATACACTTTTAAAATTACAATTTGAAAGTGAAAGAAACACTTTTAAACCAAAAAAATGTTTTATTTTGAAAATGTTCATAGTTAAAACTACAAAATTTGGGAAACTTTTAATTTGATCATGCATTATTTTTATACCAACAATTTTTGTTCTTTGTGTGCACCAATGCTACATTGGTGCTCAGCACGGAAAACAAGATCGACGGAAAAAAACAAACCATGACTGTGTCCGTTTTCGACGTCTATTTGTTGCAAACAACAATAACAAAAACAGTATATTTTTCCAGTATATAAAACGCTCTTGTTTTGGAGCGTAGGAAAAAAATCGTGCACAGTCACTTTACTGATAAATTCAACTAATCCCATTTTGCTTGAAATTTAATCAATTTGACATTAAACTCGGTTTAATCATATCGAATGATTAAAAATTAATCCTCTCTTTCTAAAAATTAAGCATCTGATATTAATACCTTTGAGTGTTGGAAAACCCATCGTGGTCCGCATCCAAACTGACTAAAGTGTTTAATTTTCCTAGAAACACCGTATGGGGCGTGCTCAAAACGTACAGGGAATCCTTGACGACGAATCGGAAGCCTCAAAGTAAACGCCGTAATGGATCCAACAATCAATACAAAACTATCGATTATAAATTGGCTCACGACTTGACTTGCCTATTCTGCCGATACTCGCATAATTGTCCCATCTTTGCTTGATTTCCTATTCATATGGGACAGTTATGTTTTTATGGGCAGTATCGGTCCCAAGCAAATCGATTAACGTACCACAAACGAAGTGACAGACGATTAACTGGCGAAAAAATCCATTTAAATAATGTGGTTCACTGTAGCAGAATTTTCTTGGAAGCTTGTGCCATTATCCACCAGATGGGTTAGTTTTTTTTGTTTTGATTTGAACAAAGTTGATTTCGTGTACAATGATTCTTTGACAGTGTGCAAAGAGTGCGTATCATTTTGTCATTTTTTTTATGGATTTCGGTTTTGAGTAGAGTGAAAGAGATAGAACCAAAACATTCTAGTACATTTGGTGAAAATGCTAGTTCAATCTAGAAGTAGTGTTGCCATGTGGTACAATCCAGTAGTAGTGGTGTTGCCATGTGGTACACTGAAAAAATGGAATAGCAGGTTAGTCACCAAAGTTTTCGAGCCGCTCCGTCTGTCACTT